>NW_022631094.1:6212275-6353042 GCF_010015895.1 Lontra canadensis | reverse complement strand
CCCACGCTCCCAGCACTCAGTGCAGCTGAGTCCAGCCCATCTATAGAGACTCTCAGCTCCTTGCTGGCTCTCTCCTTCAGTCTGTTCTGTTAGTGAGCTCTGCAATATCATTTAACTCCCCATGCGTTTTACATCTTGGCTCCTTAACTGGACTGAAGACTCCCAGCGGGCAAGTGTTATATGAGTGCGTCTATTAGTCAGCAGCTGTTTCTTCAGACTAGTTTCTAAGAAATTAACCCCTCTTTATCAATGGTCAGGCTGTAGCTTCTCCTTGATAATTCATAGCAAAAGGGATTCCACGCAAGTAACAAGAGTACGTAGATGCATGTGGATTATTCTAGAGATGGGGAGTAACTGATCTCAGTAATTGAAAGGGAACTTAACTTCTAAAGCTAAGGATTATGAAATTCAGATCCCTAAAAGTTTCCTGCCTGATTCTGTGTTTTAGCCAACTTTCTCAGGGCACTGGGTTAATATGAAACAGAAATGGCTCTCAATCTACTTGTTAAAGAAAAACATAAAATAGCTAACATTTATCGCACACCACCATGTGCTTAGCACTGCTCTAGGTGCCTCACAGGTATCTTATCTCGTTCTCAGTGGCCCTGTGAATAGATACTACCATCACCTCTGTTTCACAGAACAGGTGACTGAGCCATGAAGCATTTGCCCATGCTCACAGTGCTGGGATGGGAAGAGCCAGGATGCAGGCCAGCAAGGATGCTTCCAGCCCTGCACCACACCGCCTTCCCCCCAACTACTTCCAAACACAAGGGCTCCTCTCCTTGTCTTAATGTGTCTTCTGGTAGAATAATTCACCACAGAATTGAGGAAACTGATCAAAATCCTCTGAGTGGAAAGAGTGGACTTTTTTAAGCAGTACACCCTTTCTACCTTAATAATTCTGGGTTGAGCTGCTGTACAATTACAGGGGTGCCATTCACGTCTTCTACATGAATAGTGGCTCTGGATTTGTGCAGGGTAGCAGCCCCACAATATCCTGGCCTGCTTCTTTCCACATTCTTGTTAGAGAATCAGTATGTTATCCATTTGAACATTGTTGATGCACAAAAATGCTTGAGATTCCTGTGTTCCCTGGGCACCATATAACCTGAGATTATGTTGTAGAGACCAGTTCCAACTAACTTCAGCATAAAGAAAGAATTTATTGGTTCATGTAATTAGGAAGGCATCTGGAGGTACAACTGACTTCAGGCACAGTGGAATCCAGACACTCGAATATCATCACAACACAGTCTTTCAGTTTGCTCCGATTTATTATGTATTAGCTTCATTCTCTTCAGACAATCATCAGCAGTTTTAGGCTCAAAGCTAACAGTTATATAGGGAAGAGTACTGCTTTCATCTAACTCTAGCAACAGGCTTGGGAAGGCTGTCCTGTACCCATTCTTCAACTCAATTTGTGGCCTGAAGAATCCAGAACTCCCAGTGAACAAGCCAATGTGCTCTGGCCCCCTGTAGAGAGGTTACTCCTACCTGAACCCACATGCAGTGGTTCTGCATAAGAAAAAGAGATGGTGAACAGATGAAAACAATAAATTTTAATAGGGATACCATCAACACACATATCAGAACACTTTTAAAATTTACTCCCAATTGTGTTCTTTACATGCAATACTTTATTCTTTGTCAAACTAAAAAGGTGTGCAAACCATAGATAAGTCAAATACTCTAAGACTCAGTTTCAAATAAGTAAACTGTTCTAAATGGTCATTAAGAATCAACCTTCTACTAAAGAGTTAAAAATAAATAAAAATTTAAAATTACATCATTTAAGGTATTTTCTCCTTTCGAAGTAGACCAACTCAAGGAATTATACTGAACTGACAATTAAAATTACATTCTGCCTGGACCCTAGGTCACAGAATTATGTAAGTTCTTTAATGCTTTCAATAATTAGACTCACAAGTTAACACAACAACTTTCTAAGAAAAACACTGCAATTATTATGTTTACAGAAAATTTTTATCTCTAAAATATCACACATGGCAGCAGTATATACAATCTGCCTTTAAAATTTTGAAATATGTCTGAGAAAACTTCTTAGATTTAGGGACATAATGATTTTGCTTTGTAGAGCCATTCACCGAGTGAAACCATTGTCTTTGGATTGTTACTTTCTGGGAATAAAAATAATAATATGCAATGCACCGTGTGGGCTGTCTTTCCCTGTTCAGGATGCTAGAACAAAATACCACAGACTGGGTAGCTTATAAACAATAGAAATCTATTTCTATTCTGGAGGCTGAGAAATCCAAGGCACCAGCATGTTCAAGTTCTTATGAAGGTCCTCTACCTTGTTCATAAACAGCACGTTCTCACTGTTCTCACATGGTGGAGGGGCTGGGGGTTCCTGTGGGAACAGTAGTCCCATTTATGAAGACTCCATCCTGATGAACTAAGTGCATCTTAGAGGCTCCACCTCTTAACACCACCACCTTTGGGGGATTAGGATTTCAATATGTGAATTCTAGGGGGGACATAAATGTTCAGACCATGGCAGACTACATTCCCAATCTGTAGCTCCATGAATTCTAACAAGGTGGACTGACACATATCATAACAAGGAAGACATTATGTGCATAACTGAAGCCAAATGCAAGGATGCACCATGTATACCTAGGAAAGTCACATTTTGATCTTAAACTATATCATTAAAATATTTCTTTTAAGGAATTAAGTGATTGCTTATTTTTCTATAAAAAAATCATTCTAGAGGCACCTGGGTGGCTCAGTCAGTTAAGTATCTGCCTTCAGCCTGGATTCAAGCTCCATGTCAGAGTCCCCACTCAGTGGGGAGTCTGCTTCTCCCTCTCCCTCTGCTCTGCCCCACTTTTACTCTCTCTCTTTTCTCAAATAAATAAAATCTTTTAAAAAATCATTTTAATGTGCAAATATTTACAGTAAGTTCCAAAATGTTTGAAGAATAAATATTAAAGCTCTCATTTTGTCACTAAGCTTTCACTTTACAATTAAAAAAACAAAAACAAAAACAAACTTCCATCATTGTTGAAAGTCACAGTTTCCAGACATATATTTAATAAATCCAGTAAGAACACAAAACAATATCTAGTAAGATCTAAAACTATCAGTCGAGCATCCAAATGATCTGTTTCTTCTATAAAGACTAATGACTACATGTGAAAACCTCCAGAAGTTCAGGGTCATGTAGCCAGAGCATAAATGTATTCAAAACTTGCTCCTTCTCCTTGGCCTATAAACCCCTTCAAATCTTCCATTTTCCTAAGGTTTTATTTTTCATACCAGTTACAATCTTATTATGTAACACTTTAATGTTGAATTTAACTCTGTATTTCCATTGTCTTAAAGCATACCCTTTTTAATATTTGTAAATGAAAAAGGTTTGGAGAAATATAATCCACACCCTAAGATTACCTGTCTTTTATCTTCTTCAATAGTCAAACTGGTAGTATTCAGGCTCTTATAATCATTCCCAAACATGTTAATATTTGGCTGCTTTGTTCTATGGTCAAAAGAAAATGTGAGACTTCCCAAAGACCTACAGCTTAGTAATGTGCTCCCATTTCAAATGACAGCTCAGAAGCAGTAGCCTTCTGAAGGTAACCCACTGCTCTCTCAAACCTAGAAATTCAAGCTTTTCTTACTGATTTAGCCAAAGGATGTCATGACACCCATCATTATTCCCAGTATGGAGTCAGGATGAGTAACTTGGTCCAAACAAGAACAGTTTTATGACATGAAACTGATTGTGAATTTCATAATAGCATTTAAGTTCTTTTTAAAATATTAGTTGATATGTACTGCTTTGACTCCATATTCCTAAAAAAGGAAGATTGTTCTCACAATGTTTCCAGCTCAATTTGTACAATATTTGAGGTCCTTATATAGCATATCCTATTTTAAAATGCCAGACAACTCTGTTTTATTGATGCCTGAAATTTGAATTTGGCTTGTACCTATTCCTGCTACTCCTATTTAAAATATGAAAATACAGATCCTTCCCTAATACTGAAAGATAAGAGGTTTTGTATTTTTTAACTTATCAAAATCTAACAATGAAAGAAAACTGTTCCTAGTTTTAGGACTGTCACCAAATCCTGTCCATTCTAACTCTTAATTATCATCTGAATTCTGCTTCAACTCCTTAACTGTAATTGCCACCAACTTCTCACTTAGATGACTGCATCACTAGCTTAACTAGTCTATCTGCCTATTGTCTCGCTCATCTTCAATCCATCCTCCTTACCATCACTGGAAAAGGGTCTGTATCTATAAAACAAATGTTAGGGGTTGTACACACTGTAAGTTGCCTACCCACTATTGATTTCCCCTTCATTCATACTAATAAAACACTTTATATTTATACAGGGGCAATGTACCCAGTTAAAAATACACATTTCTCTAGATTCACCATGACCAGTTTTGACCAATGATATGTAAGTAGAAGTCTCTGGGTGACACTTCTGGTGACACTATCCTGATCATATGGGAGAGTTGACATGAGACTTTTGTCCTTTTTCTTTCCTTCTTATTTCTATCCAGAATGCATCAATGGTGGCAGGACATTTGGCAGCCACTTTAACACTATCAGGAAGGAACACACCCTCCAGGGTTGAGAAGGAGGCCAACTGAAGATTTTGAGTCTCTGTCAGTAACTTTCAGTTGCTGTATCAACCCTAGCTACACTGTACACCTCTGGTCTTACTCCACACTTCTTGTGGGAGAAAAATAACCCTTATTTGTTTAAACTACTATTTTCTAAGTTTCTGTTTCTAGCAGTCAAACACAGTCTAACTGATAGAGGGGTCAGGATAAAAGTCTACTACATTCCAGGTCAAAGGCCAAATGGTTCTAGGATTCAGTGTAAATTCATCTCATCAATAGGATTAGATCTAAGAAAACTCATGCCGGGTTATTTTACCTCTCACACCAAAATGTTCATTTCCCCACATCTAGAGGCTATATCCTGATCAAATGTTTTCCCTAAGTAGAGCTCATTAACACATGCTCTTTATGTAGGATAATCAATGCACAGAAATATAGAGAATATTAATTCAATTCAAAGCTTTATTCTATGCACTGTAGAGTAGTAAAGGAAGTAAAATAGAGTCTTTACACTTAAGGAATGCACAATCCAGTTGGGAAGATAAAGAACAAAAAAAATTATTGTAATGAAAATAGTTGATATCAAGATAAGAATAGAAAAGACTTCATAAGACAGAATGCAGATTAATCTTTTTTGACAAAAAAAGCTATAGAGACAATAAGAGTGTTAAAGAAGCTTAAATCAGGAGGAGTGCTCTTTAACTAAATATTAAAAGGAACCAACAGGCATAAGAAGTGTTTTTTCTTAGCCTTTTAGCCACTATAGCACGGTAGATTCACACTTTGAAGTATCCTCTCTCTTTCAAACACATACCAATTATAAATAAAATGTAGAAATTAAAATGAAGAAAAGAACCAGTTTCAATGATAAGAGAAGGATATCCATAGAAGACAGAAACAAACCAGTAAGTCTGATCAAAGTCATAAACCTGCTGGTGGTGGTAGAAGTTAGTTAGTTCCTGTGGCTTAGAAAAAACCATGTGTTTTTTGGTGTTTTTTGTTTTGGTTTTTTTTTTAATGTCACATGTGATCAGGGTGAAGGTGGCAGCCAAAGCCTAGTTTGGCTCTGTGCTGGCAGATGAGGAAATAAAACTGAACATTACCTTAAAAAAGTAGATTTGAACAAGCTACAGGCCTAGAAAGACGGGAAAGCTCAGATAGAGCCTCATGACCAAAAATTAAACAAGCTGTCTGCTGAATCAGGGATGAATCTGCAATATCTTTACTATAACTTGGGGTAAGTATCCCCAAAATTGCCTTATAAAACCTGGCCTGGTCTGGACTGTAGCCCAAAGAACCTGGTGGAGAAAAACTGAAAAACCAATGACAAGTAGGAGTAAGAATAGAGAAAGAACCAATAAATAAATAAATAAATGGATAAATAAATAAATAATTTACAATTTAGTATGAGCCTGAAAATAGCCATTCTAACAGGAGTGCATCAATACAACTACCTTCTTGTAGTTTCAGTTTGCATTTCCCTGATGATTAGTGATGTTGAGCACATTTTCGTGCACATGTTGACCACCTCTATGCCTTCTTTGGAAAAATGTCTATTCAGATGCTCTGCTCATTTTTTAATCAGTTTGGGTTTTTTCATATTGAGTTATAGGAGTTAGGAGTTCTTTAAATATTTCGGATATTAACCCCTTATAAGATATAGGATTTGCAAATATTTTCAAGTTGTCTTTTTATTTTGTTTTCCTTTAGCTGTGCAGAAGGTTTTTAGTTTGATGCAATCCCACTTGTTTATTTTTGCTTTTGGTGTCAGATCCAAAAAATCATCACCAAAACCAATGTCAAGGAGCTTACTGCTTATAAATATAAGAACATTATAAGACACATTAATGATAAAGAAAATTTTAAAAGCCACTAGAGAGAAAATACAAATTACCTACAGAGGAAAAATAATTAAACTGACATCAACAAAAATAGATTTCAAAAGAAAATTATGTAAAAGAAATGAAGTAAAGCAACTCTCAATTTAGAATTTTATACCAGTCTCTCAAAATTAAGAGCAAAATACAGGTACTTCCAGATGTGACAAACTAAGAGTCTATCTCCCTAGAGTTTAACTTAATGAAAGTATACCAAAAATAATATTGAGTGCAACATATAATCAAAGCATGCTGATTAATTTAATTAAAATTTAGTGGAAAAACTAATTTAATTCTTTTTGTATTAAAGAAACATCAAAACAAAGCCCTAGATAATCATAAAAGAAGAGTTAGGAAGTGATATTTAATGTCATGTTCAGAAGAACAGAAACACTGAATAAATGTAAGACTTACTAGAAAAATATAGGATTTAATGGGGTGCCTGGGTGGCTCAGTCAGTTAAGTGTCTAACTTCAGCTCAGGTCATGATATCAGGGTTCTGGGATTGAGCCCTCTGTTGAACTTCATGCTCAGTGGGGAGTCTGCTTGGGATTTTCTCACCCTTTCCCTCTGCCCCTTCCCCTTCAAATAAATAAAATCCTATTAAAAAAAAGAAAGAAAAATATATGATTTAGAGGGTGTTTTAAAAATATAATAAATAGTAATACAATCTATACTATCTAAACCAGCAGACATAAAAGAAATAATTTTTTATCAAGAAGCATTGCATTTTCATTTCACTAGGACATAAAAATTATATAGTATGACCTAGCCAACAGAGAAAGATAGCGGCTCTACCTATCTAAGGATACAGGGCAGAGGACCATAAGGGAAAGGATGGAAAACAGAATAGCAAGTCATTAGAGAGGGGAAAAAAGCCATGAAAGACTCCTAACTATAGAAAACAAACTAAGGGTTGCAGGGGGTGGTAGGGGGAGTTGCATGATGGACATTAAGGAGGGCACATGATAAGCACTGGATGTTACACAAAACTGATAAATTATTGAACACTACATCTAAAACTAATGATGGACTATAAATTGGCTAATTCAATTTAAATTTTAAAAAGATACAATTAAGTAAATGAAAAGATAAGTCACAGACTAAAAGAAGATTATTTGCAAGTCATATATCTGATAATGGGCTTGAATCTAAAATATACAAAGAATACTTGCAACTCAATATAAGAAGAAAATCAACTCAATTTTTTAAATGGGTAAAAATTTTGAATAGATTTTTCACCAAAAAGACATATAAATGATTAATAAGCACCAAAAAAATGTGTTCAACATCATTAAGCATTAGAGAAATGCACATTAAAACTATAATAAGAATACTGCTATGTATCCACTAGAATGATAATATCCAAAAAGATAGGCAATGCAACTGTATTTAAGGATGTAGAGAAATTTAAATCCTCATCAATTGCTGTTGGGAATTTAGAATTGTACAGACACTTGGAAAACTGTTTGGCAGTTTGTTGAAAAGTTAAATAGAATATTACCATGCTATTTCAGCAATTCCACTCCTAAGAGTATACCCAGTGGAAATGGAAATATGCCTATCCTGAGATGGATTCCAATATTCATAGCAGTGGTAGTCGTAATAGCTACAGGCTGGAAACAATCCAAATAATCATCAACCAAAGAAGGGATTAAAAATTATTATATCCAAACTATTCAGCAATAAAAAGGAACAAAATTTGACACACACTACAGCATCAATGAACCTCAAAAACATCAAGTTGATTGAAAGAAGCCGGACACAAAAGAAAACGTACTGTATAAGTCCATTTATTATTTTTTATTTTTTTCCCTTTTGCTTTGTTTTTATTTTTTTATTTTTTTCAGTGTTCCAAAATTCATTGTTTATGCACCACACCCAGTGCTCCATGCAATACGTGCCCTCCATAATACCCACCACCAGGCTCACCCAACACCCCACCTCCCTCCCCTCCAAAACCCTCAGTTTGTTTCTCAGAGTCCACAGTCTCTCGTGGTTTGGCTACCCCTCTGATTTCCCCCAACTCACTTGTCCTCTCCATCTCCCAATGTACTCTGTGCTACTCCTTATGCTCCACAAGTAAGTGAAACCATATGATAATTGACTCTCTCTGCTTGACTTATTTCACTCAGCATAATCTCTTCCAGTCCCGTCCATGTTGATACAAAAGTTGGGTATTCATCCTTTCTGATGGAACCATAATACTCCATTGTATATATGGACCACATCTTCCTTATCCATTCATCCATTGAAGGGCATCTTGGTTCTTTCCACAGTTTGGCAACTGCAGCCATTGCTGCTATGAACATTGGGGTACAGAGGGCCCTTGTTTTCACAAAAATATATCTGTATCTTTGGGGTAAATACCCAGGAGTGTAATTGCAGGGTCATAGGGAAGATCCATTTTTAATTTTTTAAGGAATCTCCACACTGTTTTCCAAAGTGGCTGCACCAACTTGCATTCCCAAACAACAGTGTAAGAGGGTTCCCCTTTCTCCACATCCTCTCCAACACTTGTTGTTTACTCTCTTGTTAATTTTGGCCATTCTAACTGGTGTAAGGTGGTATCTCAAAGTGGTTTTGATTTGAATCTCCCTGATGGCTAACGATGATGAACATTTTTTCATGTGTCTGTTAGCCATCTGTATGTCTTCTTTGGAGAAGTGTCTGTTCATGTCTTCTGGCCACTTTTAATGTGATTATCTATTCTGTGTGTGTTGAGTTTGAGGAGTTCTTTACAGCTCTTGGATATCAGCCCTTTGTCCATAGTGTCATTTGTGAATATCTTCTCCCATTCTGTGGGTTGTCTCTTCATTTTGTTGACTGTTTTCTTTGCTGTGCAAAAGCTTTGGATCTTGATGAAGTCCCAAAAGTTTATTTTTGCTTTTGTTTCTTTCACCTTTGGGGACATATTTTGAAAGAGGTTACTGTGGCCGATGTCGAAGAGGTTTCTGCCTGTGTTCTCCTCTAGGATTTTGATAGATTCCTGCCTCATGTTGAGGTCTTTTATCCATTTTGAGTTTGTCTTTGTGTATGGTGTAAGAGAATGGTCTAGTTTCATTATTCTACACAGAGCTGTCCAATTTTTCTAGCACCATTTATTGAAGAGACTGTCTTTTTTCCACTGTATATTTTTTCCTGCCTTGTCAGAGATTATTTGACCAAAGAGTTGAGGGTCCATATCTGGATTCTCTACCCTATGGGATATGGCAAAGGTGGTCCTAAGGGGGAAATACATAGCCATACAAGTCTCCCTCAAAAAAATTGAAAAATCCAGAATATACCAGCTGTCTCTACACCATAAAGAACTAGAGAATCAACAACAAATTAAGCCAACTCCACACACAAGAAGGGAAATAATCAGGATTAGAACAGAGATCAATGAGATAGAAATTAGAGATACAGTAGAACACATTAATGAAACTAGAACTGGTTTTTTGGAAGAATCAATAAGATTTATCAAAACCATTGGCCAAACTAATTCAAAAGAAAAGAGAGAGGACCCAAATTAATAAAATTAGGAATGAAAAGGGAGAGATCACAACTAACACCAAGGAAAGAGAAACAATCATCAGAAATTATTATCAATAGTTATATGCCAATAAGTTAAGCAACCTAGACAAAATGGATGCATTCCTGGAAAGCTGTAAACTTCCAAAACTGAATCATGAAGAAATTGACAACCTGAATATCTAGTAACAAGATTGAAGGAGTGATTAAAAACCTCCCAAAAACAAGAGCCCAGGACCTAACAGTTTCCTTGGAGAATTCTACCAAGCATTCAAAGAAGAAATAATGCCTATTGTCCTGAAGCTGTTTCAAAAACTAGAAACAGAAGGAAAACTTCCAGACTCTTTCTATGAAGCCAGCCTTACCCTGATCCCCAAACCAGGCAAAGACCCGACCAAAAGGAGAATTTCAGACCAATATCCCTGATAAATATGGATGCCAAGATTCTCAACAAGATCCTAGCTAACAGGATCCAACAGTACATTAAAAAGATTATCCACCATGACCCGGTAGAATTTATCCATGGGATGCTAGGGTGTTCAACATTTGCAAATCAATCAATGTGATAGAACAAATCAATAAGAGAAGAAAGAAGAACCACAGGGTCCTCTCAATTGATGCAGAAAAAACATTTGACAAGATACAGCATCCATGCCTGATTAAAATAATTCAAAGTATAGGGATGGAGGGAACATTCCTCAACTTCATAAAATCTATCTGTGAAAACCCACATCGAATATCATCCTCCATGGGGAAAAGCTGACAGCCTTCCTTTTGAGATGAGGAACATGACAAGGATGTCCACTCTCACCTAGTACTAGAAGTCTAGCAACAGCAATAAGACAATGAAAAAGAAATAAAAGGTACCCAAATTGGTTGTGAAGAAGTCAAACTCTCTCTTTTCTCAGGTGACATGATACTTTATATAGAAAACCCAAAAGACTCCACCCCCAAACTACTAGAACTCACACAGCAATGCAGTAATGTGACAAGATACAAAATGAATGTTCAGAAATCAACTGCTTTCTTACACATTAACAATGAAAAAATAGAAAGGGAAATGAGAGAATCGATTCCATTTACTATAGCACCAAGAACCATAAGATACCTGGGAATAAACCCAACCAAAGAGGTAAAGGAACTGTACTCAAGGAACTACAGAACACTTATGAAAGAAACTGAAGAAGACACAAAAAGATGGAAGAGCATTCCATGCTCATGGATCAGAAGAATAAACATTGTTAAAATGTATATACTGCTCAGAGCAATCTATACTTTCAATGCCATCCTGATCAAAATTCCACCCGTATTTTTCAAAGAGCTGGAACAAATAATCCTAAAATTTATATGGAAACAGAAGAGACCTTGAATTGCTAAGGAAATATTGAAAGAGAAAAACAAAACTGGGGGCAACACATTGCCTGATTATAAGCTTTACTACAAAGCTGTGATCACCAAGACAGCATGGTACTGTCACAGAAACAGACACATAGACCAGTGGAACAGAGTAGAAAGCCCATATATGTATAAGTCCATTTATAAGCAATGTCCAGGAAAAGCAAGATTCCTAACAACAGAAAGATCAGTGGTTTTCTAGGATTTGGGAGATATAAAGTGAGAGCAAGGATTAACTCCAAAGGGGCTTGAGGGAAATTTGGGGATAATGGAAATGTTCTGAAACTACATTGTGGTGGTTATGCAACTCTACAAATTTGCTTTAAAATCTCATAATTAAGGGTGCTTGGGAGGATCAGTTAAGCATCTGTCTTTCGCTCAGGTCATGATCCCAGGGTCCTGAAATCAAGCCCCACATTAGGCTCCCTGCTTAGCAGGGAGTCTTTCTCTCTCCCTCTGTTACCTGTCCCCTCCACTCATCCTCTCTCTCTAATAAATAAATAAAATCTTATAAAAAATTAAAAATTAAAAAATTAAATCTTATAATTGTTTGCTTACGATGGATAAATTCCACTGTATGTAAATTATACTTAAAAAATGTCATGAAAAAGTTTTTATGAACAAAGATAACTAGAAAGAAGGAGCACAGATAAGTCTACAGAAAGCCAAAGGAGTGAAAATAACAAATATATATATAAATACATAGAGAAATCAGTTAAAAAAAAAGAAAGAAAAAGAAAAAATTAATAAAGAGAAACAACATAAGAAAAAATTGGTTCTTAAAAAATTTCAAAATGGATAAACCACTGGTAAAGCTAATCAAACAAAAGAGAAAAAACACAAAATTAAACACTTTGGGAATAACAAAATAACAGAGACAGGGCACCTGGGTGGCTCAGTTGGTTAAGTGTCTGCCTTTGGCTCAGGCCATGATCCCACGGTGCTGGGATCAAGTCCCACATCAGGCTCCCTGCACACTGGGGAGTCTGCTTCTCCTTCTGCTTCTGCCCCTCCCCCTGCTTGTGCTCTCTCTCACTCTCTCTCTGTCAAAATAAATAAATAAAATCTTAAAAGAAAATAACACAAACACAGTAGAAACAAAGAAGGATGAAGTCATACCTTCAGGCCAGGGAAAATATGAACGAAGCTATACAAGAGTGTTCTTACTAAAACAAGTAAGCAAGTAGTGAAAAATTAGCTTGTGAATGTAAGAAAAAAATTACATACTTAAGGATATCAAATTAAAGTCATGGAGAAAAAAGACAAACCTAAAATAGATCTTAAAATATGATCAATTATCTATCTAAAGACTACATATATTCTGCCCACAAAATATAAACAAAACCAACTCAAATCCGAAATCCTGGGAAATTTTATGTAATTTGCCATTATGAGTTCTGTAGAAAGAAAGGGATATTCAGTTAGAACAACAACTTGTATTGAATCAATATGCAGAAATTATATCAGAATTCATGGCCCATCATAAAATGTGACTCTAAGAATTCCACACTATATATCCAACTGGATCAAGATTTCTCAACAAGCCACTGCTTTTGAGAGAGCATCATTTCCTCTTTGTTATAATTATTGATATTAATATTTAACTATCAAAACTGCCAAGTGCAATACAAAAGTCTTATCAGCAGTCATTTATTACTATAATTAGTAACAACTCAAGTAACCTAAACTGAAAAGCCACTCTGAGAAGCAAGTTAGCTTTTCAATGCCTCCATGGTTCATTCAGATCCCAGTTCACTTGTCTGTTTACAGTCTAAGACACCATGGCGTCCTAAACCTTTACCAATGGTGTAAATTAGCATTATATACAGTTACTGATTATTCCATTTATTCAATTCAGCTAATATTTGTTAAGGGAGTCTATTGCACAAAGGCTTTCAGGTCTCATAGTGTAACAAATGATTCATGAATGAGATACCCATTCAGATTTCAGTCTGTTTAGGAAAACTGACATATAAATGAATACTCTGTATAAGGCAGATGGCAAGATGTATGGCAGCTCTGGAGGTCAGCCCTGCTGAAGTGACCTAGGAAGACTTCAAGAGGGAGCAGCAGAGACTGGAAATGAATAAATGGATCTGCAGGTTACAAGGTGAGAAGGAGAATATTTTAAAAATAGAAAGCAACTTGAACAGAGGCCCAGAGGACAGTACATAGAAAATATGTGGGGACAACAGTGAGCAGACCTATAGGGTTAAATCTCAGGATTCACAGATGACGAGGATAAGAACTAAAGGGGAAGGCCTAGAGAGCTGAGGAATTTGAATGCCAAGGAGAGAAGATAAATTTAAGACTCTAAGGAATTAGAAGTCACTCAAAGTTTTCTAGGAAGAGTAGGGGGAAAATGTAACCAGATATCTCTGCAGGTCGGATAAGTGGATAGGCAGATTAGGGCATCAGCAGTGATCTAGGCAAGAGGGAACAGCCTTTAGAGATTAGGGCAATGAAGACAGGAACAGAAAGTTACAGGGGACATACTTCAGAAATAGAAACTCCTCTTTGAAGATCCAACTAAGTCATTACTTCACAAAGAGCCATTTTTGTCAATTCAGATCATCATAAGTTGATAGTGTCTTTCCTTTTCTGGAACATAAATAAAATAATACCACTAAACATTCTTCCTCTGTGTAGAGAATTCTCTCAACCTAGATTTGTACATCTTCCCAAAGTTAGAAAGCATCACTTGCTTTGAAGAAACCCCACACTGTACAACTGAATACAGATATTTTACATGAAAGTCCTCAATGACATAGTTCAAGTACAAGACTAGAAACCTCATTCTCCAAAGTTCAAACATAGAGTTTGAACATAAGCTCCCAGGTTTCTAAAGGCAGAAAGTGGCTGGTATAAAATCTCAAAGCTCATGTTTCTGATGAATTCAAAAAGCTAATGAATGCTAAATCCCTTGCCTCTGTTTCCCTGGGTTAGCTTTCTATATTCCTGGCATGCAGAAAGTGCTTGGGGAGCCCCCAACTTTGTCATAAATGTGCTCATGGCAAGAATGATAATGCAATGTAATTATAATTCAGACTTGCCAGTGTGCAAAATGTATTCAAAGATTTCTATCAAAAGATCTCACAGCACATTGAGTATATTTGGATCACTTCCCAACATTAGGTATTTTACAGTTCTTCCTGTGGATCACTCTTACAGTGACTTGGTTAAGAAAAAAAAAAAAAAAAAGGTAAGTAACTTTATTCCCATTTTACAAAAAAGAGCAAGTCTCATATAAGGTAGATGAGCAGCACCCTTCTAAGATATCTGAGGATAATGGTGACTCTTTTCCATCATGAAAATAAATAACAAAAACCTCATCTAAAATAGAGTCAACAAGATCTGAACAAGGAGCTCTCACACACTCATTCAACTCCAAAAAAGAAGCTTACTTTACACACTCCAGCAACTCTCTTTGCCCAGCAACAGCCTAGCCAATAGAACTCAGTGAAACAGTTACTCCCAGCTCTCTTTTCCCCTATAAAAGAAAGCCCCTCTCCTCTCTTCCCTGGACTTGCCTATCGTTCTCTATAGTTTGCTTTTCCCAAGTTGTAGTTCTCTGCTATTCCCCAATAAATTCATTTTGCTAGTAAAATAGATGGCTCTTCCGTTTTTGTTTTTTTTTTTAAAGAAAACATTACATGGTGTCAGAAGTGGGATCCTAAGGCAATAAACTCTGAGGAACTAATGACTCCTAGAATCATGTGACGTACTCACTTGAGCTTCTTGAGCTCTCCATTTCCATGAGTTTTCTCCCCCCCCCCCCATTTGGTAAGTCTCCCTCTGATCCAAGCACCCTTATTTCAGTTTGGCTGTTTGACTTTATTCAAGATCTAGGGGTTTTTTGTTCTTGTTGTTTTTATGAGGGCATTGCCCTTGCTGGTGAGTGTATTCTTCTGTTTTCTGAACTCTGGTTTTAAGTAATGGGACCCCAATCTGCTTAATTGTCTCAGGACCCCTTCTAGGACACCAGCAAGTTTTCTCTAAAAACTATGGTCCCTCCTAATGCACATTTTTAACTAATTGAACCAACCTAACCAAAAACAATTTAGAACTTGAATGGCCATTATGGAGAATTTTCAATCTTCCCAAAGTTTCTTTTTATAGAACCAAATTAGAAGACCATGGCTCTAAAATAAAATAAACTAAATGGAATGCCTATTTCAATTGGTATCTTGAGGTTTCCAAACATACACAGTACTCTAAAATCGCCTCTTTACGAAAACTATTCTAAATTGACAGAGGCAAATAAACAATTGAAAAAGGTAAAAGGATATCAGAGGTCTCTTTACCCCCCAACCCCCTCACATACACACTAACTTCTTTCCCTACTGAACCTTCTTTGTAAGTCTCCACTTCTTCATTTCAACCCTCTCACAACACTTCCCTTTTTTCTAAACCTCTCCTACTTCTTCCTCATCTGAACCCATTAGAACCTGTATCTTTAAAATTAAACCTTCCGAGGACATTAACACTAAGCTATAATTTCATTTTGTGTCCTGGACTAAGGCTGAATTATAAGCCATAGTCAAAAATTTTCCTAGGGTTCTTGAGGCACCTCATAGGTATACTGAGGAATTTAAAATTTAATATAATGGTCCAGAGTTACCACCAGATTTCTCAGATTTGTACCTACTAGTTCACAGGCTCACTGGGAAGGCTAAGCCCAACACTGGATAAAAACAGCTAATTGGGATGATCCTGAAGAATCTCGAGAACTTCAAATGGAAGACCAACTTCCTGTCTTATGTGATCAGTCTCGACAATCACTAAATGACCTCACCTGACATTCCTAATACCATTCCCAAAATCTCTTGATTGAAATAAGATTTACATTTGTACCCAGAAACCCACTGAACCTGTGTATGATTATTCTAAGCAACTCCAAATTGTTTTTAAGAAAAGTTCTGGCCTTCCAATGGATGTCAAAAACATTCAAGTAGCCTTTAAGTCTATGTTTGTTAACAGGCTGAACCAGAATCTTTTCCTCTTAGTTAAAAAGACCAGGGTAGAATGAGAAATCATGTCCTCTCCAGTTTTAGTTAATATAGCAAATCTGCTTGCCTGCTAGTTAATTTAGCAAAGCTGCCTATCTGCACCCTACATTCAACTGAAAGGTAGATGATTAAAATCCATAATTTTGAGATTCAACAAATGGAGGCCCCTAAACAGACAAAACCCCTCCTGGCATGTGTCATTACTACAAAAAGTGAGGACGTTGGAAAAAAGATTGTTAGAAACTTAGGTGTTACAGGCACCTTCAGCCCTCTAACTAGCCTTTCCTTAATCATGGGGCTCTAAGGACCTACAAGGGCTTTTCCCCCAATCATTTGCCTGAACCAGCATGGAGGAACAACTCTCTAGACTGGGGGTGAAACTCTGTGTGCCCTACACTGGAGCTATACTCTCAGTACTCTATCCACTGTTATTAAACACCTCCTACCTCACAGTACAAAAAGGTTCTTCTGGTTCCTCTGGCCATATTCATTTATTGGGCCAAGATTTCTTAGAGAAATATCAAGCTGGAATTTCTTTCTTCCTAAAGGGGAAGATAATTCTAGAATTTGATAGCAGCAACCAAAAATAGCCAACTAGGTAAATCAAATGACCCTTCTACATCATTTTTCTGTCCCATCTCTGATAACACTAGAGCTAATTTTAGAAACACTAACCATGTGTCCCAGTTGTATCAGCAGTAAATCACCAAGCCCAAATAGAAGAGTATAAGGCTCAAGGTCTCTTATCCCTGGCCCCAGGTAAAAGACAGACAATATCATTTTCCTTTACTTGGGAAGGAAAGCAATACACCAGATAGTAATGCCTCAGAGTTTTACTGAAAGTCCTGCCTACTTCTTCCAACCTTAAAAATGGATTTAGATGATATCATGTTACCTGGACTTTATTACAATATGTAGACTACTTGCCTCTATGCTTCTCTTCTCTCACCTCTTCACAGAAAGACAACATCTATCTGTTAAAACTTCGAGCCTTAGAGGGAGGAGTCAAGATGGCGGAGAAGTAGCAGGCTGAGACTACTTCAGGTAGCAGGAGATCAGCTAGATAGCTTATCTAAAGACTGCAAACACCTACAAATCCAACGGGAGATCGAAGAGAAGAAGAACAGCAATTCTAGAAACAGAAAATCAACCACTTTCTGAAAGGTAGGACTGGCGGAGAAGTGAATCCAAAGGGACGGGAAGATAGACCGCGGGGGGAGGGGCCGGCTCCCGGCAAGCAGCGGAGCAACGGAGCACAAAATCAGGACTTTTAAAAGTCTGTTCCGCTGAGGGACATTGCTCCAGAGGCTTAACCGGGGTGAAGCCCAAGCAGGGTCAGCGTGGCCTCAGGTCCCGCAGGGTCACAGACGGATCGGGGGTGTCTGAGTGTCACAGAGCTTGCAGGTATTAGAACGGGGAAGCTGGCTACAGAGACAGAGCCAAGGAGTGAGCTCTAAGCTCGGGGTTACCTTGAGCCGGTCACAGGCTCGGTCAGCTCGGAGCGCGGCCGGAGGCCAGGGTGACGGGAGTAATTGGGTGCTGTTCTCTGAGGGCGCACTGAGGAGTGGGGCCCTGGGCTCTCGGCTCCTCCGGGCCAGAGACTGGGAGGCCGCCATCTTCATCCCGTCCTCCAGAACTCTATGGAAAGCACTCAGGGAACAAAAGCTCCCGAAAGCAAACCCAAGTGGATTACTCAGCCCGGCCTTTGGTAAGGGCAGTGCAACTCCGCCTGGGGCAAAGACACTTGAGAATCACTAAAACAGGCCCCTCCCCCAGAAGATCAACAAAAAACCCAGCCAGGACCAAGTTCACCTACCAAGGAGTGCAGTTTCAATACCAAGGAAAGCTGCGGAATTCCAGAGGAGGAGAAAGCAAAGCACGAAACTCACGGCTTTCTCCCCATGATTCTTTAGCCTTGCAGTTAATTTAATTGTTTTATCTTTTTCAATTTTTTTTCTCTTCTTCTGCTAAATTTTTTTAACTTTAACCCTTTTCTTTTTTAACGTTTTTTAACTAGTTTATCTAATATATATATTTTTTTCCTTTTTATATTTTTTCATTATTGGTTTTATTAATTGTTTCTTTTTTTTTTTTTCTTTCTGAACCTCTTTTTATCCCCTTTCTCCCCCCTCACGATTTGGGATCTCTTCTGATTTGGCTAAAGCATATTTTCCTGGGGTTGTTGCCACACTTTTAGTATTTTACTTGCTCCTTCATATACTCTTATCTGGACAAAATGACAAGGCAGAAAAATTCACCACAAAAAAAAGAACAAGAGGCAGTACCAAAGGCTAGGGACCTAATCAATACAGACATTGGTAATATGTCAGATCTAGAATTCAGAATGACGATTCTCAAGGTTCTAGCCAGGGTCGAAAAAGGCATGGAAGATATTAGAGAAACCCTCTCGGGAGATATAAAAGCCTTTTCTAGAGAAATAAAAGAACTAATATCTAACCAAGTTGAAATCAAAAAAGCTATTAATGAGGTGCAATCAAAAATGGAGGCTCTCACTGCTAGGATAAATGAGGCAGACAAAAGAACTAGCGATATAGAAGACCAAATGACAGAGAACAAAGAAGCTGAGCAAAAGAGGGACAAACAGCTACTGGACCACAAGGGGAGAATTCGAGAGATAAGTGACACCATAAGACGAAACAACATTAGAATAATTGGGATTCCAGAAGAAGAAGAAAGAGAGAGGGGAGCAGAAGGTATATTGGAGAGAATTATTGGAGAGAATTTCCCCAATATGGCAAAGGGAACAAGCATCAAAATCCAGGAGGTTCAGAAAACCCCCTCAAAATCAATAAGAATAGGTCCACACCCCGTCACCTAATAGTAAAATTTACAAGTCTTAGTGACAAAGAGAAAATCCAGAAAGCTGCCCGGGAAAAGAAGTCTGTAACATACAATGGTAAAAATATTAGATTGGCAGCAGACTTATCCACAGAGACCTGGCAGGCCAGAAAGAGCTGGCATGATATATTCAGAGCAGTAAACGAGAAAAACATGCAGCCAAGAATACTATATCCAGCTAGGCTATCATTGAAAATAGAAGGAGAGATTAAAAGCTTCCAGGACAAACAAAAACTGAAAGAACTTGCAAACACCAAACCAGCTCTACAGGAAATATTGAAAGGGGTCCTCTAAGCAAAGAGAGACCCTAAAAGTAGTAGATCAGAAAGGAACAGAAACAATATACAATAACAGTCACCTTACAGGCAATACAATGGCACTAAATTCATATCTCTCAATAGTTACCCTGAATGTTAATGGGCTAAATGCCCTAATCAGAAGACACAGGGTATCAGAATGGATAAAAAAACAAAACCCATCTATATGTTGCCTACAAGAAACTAATTTTAAACCCAAAGACACCTCCAGATTTAAAGTGAGGGGATGGAAAAGAATTTGCCATGCTAATGGACATCAGAAGAAAGCAGGAGTGGCAATCCTTATATCAATTAGATTTAAAGCCAAAGACTATAATAAGAGATGAGGAAGGACACTATATCATACTCAAAGGATCTGTCCAACAAGAAGATCTAACAATTGTAAATATCTATGCCCCTAACGTGGGAGCAGCCAACTATATAAACCAGTTAATAACAAAATCAAAGAAACACATCAACAGTAATACAATAATAGTAGGGGACTTTAACACTCCCCTCACTGAAATGGACAGATCATCCAAGCAAAAGATCAACAAGGAATAAAGGCCTTAAATGACACACTGGACCAGATGGATATCACAGATATATTCAGAACATTTCATCCCAAAGCAACAAAATACACATTCTTCTCTAGTGCCCATGGGACATTCTCCAGAATAGATCACATCCTCGGTCCTAAATCAGGTCTCAACCGGTATCAAAAGATTGGGATCATTCCCTGCATATTTTCAGACCACAATGCTCTGAAGCTAGAACTCAATCACAAGAGGAAATTTGGAAAGAACCCAAATACATGGAGACTAAACAGCATCCTTCTAAAGAATGAATGGGTCAACCAGGAAATTAAAGAAGAATTGAAAAAATTCATGGAAACAAATGATAATGAAAACACAATGGTTCAAAATCTGTGGGACACAACTAAGGCAGTCCTTAGAGGAAAATATATAGCGGTACAAGCCTTTCTCAAGAAGCAAGAAAGGTCTCAGGTACACAACCTAACCCTACACCTAAAGGAGCTGGAGAAAGAACAAGAAAGAAACCCTAAACCCAGCAGGAGAAGAGAAATCATAAAGATCAGAGCAGAAATCAATGAAATAGAAACCAAAAAAACAATAGAGCAAATCAACGAAACTAGGAGCTGGTTCTTTGAAAGAATCAATAAGATTGATAAACCCCTGGCCAGACTTATCAAAAAGAAAAGAGAAAGGACCCAAATAAATAAAATCATGAATGAAAGAGGAGAGATCACAATGAACACCAAAGAAATACAGACAATTATAAGAACATACTATGAGCAACTCTACGCCAACAAATTTGACAATCTGGAAGAAATGGATGCATTCCTAGAGACATATAAACTACCACAACTGAACCAGGAAGAAATAGAAAGCCTGAACAGACCCATAACCAGTAAGGAGATTGAAACAGTCATCAAAAACCTCCAAACAAACAAAAGCCCAGGGCCAGACGGCTTCCTGGCGGAATTCTACCAAACATTTAAAGAAGAACTAATTCCTAGTCTCCTGAAACTGTTCCAAAAAATTGAAATGGAAGGAAAACTTCCAAACTCATTTTATGAGGCCAGCATCACCTTAATCCCAAAACCAGACAAGGATCCCATCAAAAAAGAGAACTACAGACCAATATCCTTGATCAACACAGATGCAAAAATTCTCACCAAAATACTAGCCAATAGGATTCAACAGTACATTAAAAGGATTATTCACCACGACCAAGTGGGATTTATTCCAGGGCTGCAAGGTTGGTTCAACATCCGCAAATCAATCAATGTGATACAACACATTCATAAAAGAAAGAACAAGAACCATTTGATACTCTCCATAGATGCTGAAAGAGCATTTTACAAAGTACAGCATCCCTTCCTGATCAAAACTCTTCAAAGTGTAGGGATAGAGGGCACATACCTCAATATTATCAAAGCCATCTATGAAAAACCCACCGCAAATATCATTCTCAATGGAGAAAAACTGAAAGCTTTTCTGCTAAGGTCAGGAACATGGCAGGGATGTCCGTTATCACCACTGCTATTCAACATAGTACTAGAAGTCCTAGCCTCAGCAATCAGACAACAAAAGGAAATTAAAGGCATCCAAATCGGCAAAGAAGAAGTCAAACTATCACTCTTCGCAGATGATATGATACTATATGTGGAAAACCCAAAAGACTCCACTCCAAAACTGCTAGAACTTGTACAGGAATTCAGTAAAGTGTCAGGATATAAAATCAATGCACAGAAATCAGTCGCATTTCTCTACACCAACAACAAGACAGAAGAAAGAGAAATTAAGGAGTCAATCCCATTTACAATTGCACCCAAAACTATAAGATACCTAGGAATAAACCTAACCAAAGAGACTAAGAATCTATACACAGAAAACTATAAAGTACTCATGAAAGAAATTGAGGAAGACACAAAGAAATGGAAAAATGTTCCATGCTCCTGGATTGGAAGAATAAATATTGTGAAAATGTCTATGCTACCTAAAGCAATCTACACATTTAATGCAATTCCTATCAAAGTACCATCCATTTTTTTCAAAGAAATGGAACAAATAATCCTAAAATTTATATGGAACCAGAAAAGACCTTGAATAGCCAAAGGAATATTGAAAAAGAAAGCCAAAGTTGGTGGCATCACAATCCCGGACTTCAAGCTCTATTACAAAGCTGTCATCATCAAGACAGCATGGTTCTGGCACAAAAACAGACACATAGATCAATGGAACAGAATAGAGAGCCCAGAAATAGACCCTCAACTCTATGGTCAACTTATCTTCAACAAAGCAGGAAAGAATGTCCAATGGAAAAAAGACAGCCTCTTCAATAAATGGTGTTGGGAAAATTGGACAGCCACATGCAGAAAAATGAAATTGGATCATTTCCTTACACCACACACGAAAATAGACTCAAAATGGATGAAGGACCTCAATGTGAGAAAGGAATCCATCAAAATCCTTGAGGAGAACACAGGCAGCAACCTCTTCGACCTCAGCCGCAGCAACATCTTCCTAGGAACATCGCCAAAGGCAAGGGAAGCAAGGGCAAAAATGAACTATTGGGATTTTATCAAGATCAAAAGCTTTTGCACAGCAAAGGAAACAGTTAACAAAACCAAAAGACAACTGACAGAATGGGAGAAGATATTTGCAAATGACATATCAGATAAAAGGCTAGTGTCCAAAACCTATAAAGAACTTAGCAAACTCAACACCCAAAGAACAAATAATCCCATCAAGAAATGGGCAGAAGACATGAACAGGCATTTCTGCAAAGAAGACATCCAGATGGCCAACAGACACATGAAAAAGTGCTCCTCATCACTCGGCATCAGGGAAATACAAATCAAAACCACAATGAGAAACCACCTCACACTAATCAGAATGGCTAAAATTAACAAGTCAGGAAATGACAGATGCTGGCAAGGATGCAGAGAAAGGGGAACACCCTCCTACACTATTGGTGGGAATGCAAGCTGGTGCAACCACTCTGGAAAACAGCACGGAGGTTCCTCAAAATGTTGAAAATAGAACTACCCTATGACCCAGCAATTGCACTGCTGGGTATTTACCCTAAAGATACAAACGTAGTGATCCGAAGGGGCACGTGCACCCGAATGTTTATAGCAGCAATGTCTACAATAGCCAAACTATGGAAAGAACCTAGATGTCCATCAACAGATGAATGGATAAAGAAGAAGTGGTATATATACACAATGGAATACTATGCAGCCATCAAAAGAAATGAAATCTTGCCATTTGTGACGACGTGAATGGAACTAGAGGGTATCATGCTTAGCGAAATAAGTCAATCGGAGAAAGACAACTATCATATGATCTCCCTGATATGAGGGAGAGGAGATGCAACATGTGGGGTTAAGGGGGTAGGAGAAGAGTAAATGAAGCAAGATGGGATTGGGAGGGAGACAAACCATAAGTGACTCTTAATCCCACAAAACAAACTGAGGGTTGATGGGGGGAGGGGGGTTGGGAGAGGGGGGTGGGGTTATGGACATTGGGTAGGGTATGTGCTATGGTGAGTGCTGTGAAGTGTCTAAACCTGGCGATTCACAGACCTGTACCCCTGGGGATAAAAATATATTATATGTTTATAAAAAATAAAATTAAAAAAAATTTTTTTCAAAAAAAACTTTGAGCCTTAGATGGACACAGAGTCTCCTCAGAAAAACTGCAATTTGTTCAATGCTGGGTTTGATACTTGGGATACCTGATCTCAAGACAAGGGCTCCATTTAGATTCAAATAGACTTCATGGCATCCTGAACTTCTCAAAACCCAAAACTAAGGGGGAAAAAAGTTCTGACCCTATTATTTGGGAAGATCAGAAAGGAAAGTCCTGAAGGAAATCTTGATAAATCTCCCTGCCCTTGGACAACTCTGTTATCAAATTTCCTTTTTCCTTTTTGTATCTGAAAGGAAAGGGAATGCCCTTGGAATACTCATCCAATAACATGGGCACTACCATCTACTCATAGGGTATTATAGTCAACACCTAGACCCTGAGGCATAAGGATATCCACCCCTTGCCTCAGAGCCGTTCCTGCCACTGAAGAGATAGTCACGGGCTCCCCTCTAACCATTTTTGTACTTCATGCAGTAGAAGACATCCTGAACTCTCATCGAACTCAACACATTTTGGCCATCATCTCACCCACCAACAATGAAATGTTCTTGCTATTCACTTCTCACACAACTCTTCATCAAATCCTAAATATGCCACCCTTCTTCCCTCCTCTTAGGGCTATACTCCTCATGACTGATTCTGATAGATCACCTCCTGACCCACTTAGCTTAGAGAAAACTCCTTTGGATAACAATGACTTTTCATGGTTTAATGACGGTTTTTATTTAAAAGGTAAAATGGTAAGTATTGTGCTGGGTATACTATTACAACTCCTTTTGAATTCATCCAGACATTACCTTTGCCTTTGGCTACCTTGGTCCAACAGACTGAATTATATGCTCTTGCTTGGGCCTACATTTTTACCCAAGGGCAAAACTGCACATATTTATGCTGATAGTAGTTATACCTCTGTAGTAGCTCATGATTTTGGAAAGAATGCTGCTTTCACAAACTTTTGTTATGTTCCCCCAAACGACAATCTAGAAAAATTAACTAAAAATACACAACAACTGGCCCCAGAAAAGGAATCATTGGTTCAGTAAAAAAAAGCAAAACCCTGGCTTGGGCTAAATAATAATCCAATAATAATCCAATCCTGCCAGAGGCTCTAAAGTTCCTGTTACTGACTACTATACATGCATTGAATCATTGTTCTCCTGATAAAATGATAACCTTTATGAACCAAAAAGCTATTAATAAAATATTAATAAGGCTGCAAAGAGTATGTACTTTACTTGTCCCATCTGCCTGAATCACAATTTGAGCAAAGCTGTCTTCACTACTTCTGGGTACTTTAAATTGACTAATTGACCATTCGAAGTTTGGCAAATGAAATTTATTCAACTTCCCCTATCTCGTGGATATAAATATATCTTGGCAATGGTTTGTATGTTTTCTCACTGGACTCAAGCTTTTCCTTGTAGATACTTGAGGTGGCTAAAATCCTACTAGAAAAGATGATCCCTACCTAGGACTTCATAGTGATCTCAAACTTCATAGTAACCTGAGAACCCACTTCACTGGTCAAGTGCTTTCCTAAATCTCAGGTCTACCTCTTTTGGAACCCATAAACTCTCACCCTTTGAGATAATCACCATATGCCCAATGTACTTGGTTCCTCTTTTTTTTTTTTTTTTTTAATTCACAGCTGGCAAAGAGGAATATGCTTCAATATTGCAAAGGCCTAAATGCATCTGTGGAGGATAACCATGCTTTACTAGGACAGTCTTTCCACAGCATGCTCCCAGAAAACAAAGACCTTACATATCACACTTTGTAGCCTAGAGATATCCTCGAATGGAAAAAAATATATATTTCTACAAAGATTCTCTTCAACCATATTGGAATGGCCCCCATAAGGCCTATTAACCAACCCTTATGCTGCCAAACTCCAAGGAATAGACTCTTGGATCCATGTGTCACATCTAAAGAAAGCACCAAACCCAGACCAGACCTCCACACCAACTACAGAACTGAAAATAAAGATCTTCAGGAATTGAAGCTGACAATTGTGGAAGGCAACAGCTTTGCCCACATGACTAGACCAGGCCTGTATACCTTCATCTCACTGTAGCTTCTTAGCTTATTTCATCCCTTTCTTTTTTGGCCCAATCTATTGTAAAAGGGGAAAATCTTTTTGACTATTAGATCTCTTACCAGGAACTGATCTGTTTATTATGTCAGAAATCGCCTGTTCTTCCATTTTAAATACAATCTGTTCTCCTGCTCCCAAGAGAAATATAAATGAGCTAATTCTTCTTTGCAAGCCTTTTAGAAGACCCTTATAAGCTGGAATGATTCTTTGAAGAATGTCTGCTCTTCATCTTATACCAAATGCCTGTCGAAACTTTTGTAGAAACTATTTGCCCAATTGGATGATGTTAGCTCAGCACCTCAAGATGATTTCCAATGCTTATGACCTTGATTAGATAAAGATCTCAGATGAGAAATGCTGAGAGTTCTTCCTCCTACCCTTCCTTGCTACTCAAAAGCACCCTCAATCATTTCCAGTCTACATACCTTCCTTCTCACATGGGACAAGACAACTGAGAAAGGTCTTGACTGTCACTGAGGGATGAAATTCCTAAATATGAAAAAACCTGACTCTTGACCAGAGATATTCTTGAGGAAAAATCTTTTTTTTAAGATTTATTTATTTATTTGAGAGAGAGAGTGTGTGTGTGTGTGTGTGTCTGTGAGAGAGAGAGAGAGAGAGAGAGAGAGAGAAAGCAGGGGGAGGGGCAGAAGAAGAGAATACTCAAGCAGACTCCTGGCTGGGTGAAAGCACACGGCTGAACAAGGTGATGCACATGGGGCTCCATCCCAGAACCCTGAGATCATCACCTTGGCTGAAATCAAGAGTCAGATGCTTAACAGACCAAGACATTCAGGCAACCCAAGGAAAAAATCTTGATCAAAAGGAGAAAATATGAAAATAAATACAGAAAGTCTCCAACTTATGATCCTCCAACTTACATTTTTTTGACTTTACAATGATGCAAAAACAATATGCTTTGTTTGAATTTTGTGCTTTGAATTTTGGTCCTTTTCCAGGCTAGTGGCATATAGAGCAATACCCTTTTGTGGTACTGGGCAGTGGCAGCAATGATTTTCCCCAACAGTAGGTTAACAGGTGTTCTGAATGTGTTTAAGGTAGGCTAAGCTAAGCTAGTTCAGTAAGTTAGGTATATTAAATGCACTTTTGACTTATAATTCTTTCAACTTACAATGAGTTTATTGAGACATAACCCCATTGTAAGCTGAGAAAGATCTGATTTTAAAGACAGAGATAGCAGAGCAGTAAGCCCTGAGGTCAGGGCCCAGAATCTGAAAGAGCAGAGCTCATTTAAAATGAAGTCAGAAAGCCCTTAAGGGGGAGGTCTCACACACAACCACTTAGTCCCCAACAGGAAGAAGCCTATTTTACACATCCCAAAAGGAATAAGGAAGAATTTTTCCTTGTTCAACATTAGCCCAATGAAAACAGTCCCTCCAACTTCCTTTCCTGTATAAAAGGAAGCCCTTCTCTGTTCTCCAGACTTACCGAGAGTTCACCATAGTTTACTTGTTCTGAATTCCAATTCTCTGATATTCCCAAATAAACTCACTTTGCTTGTAAACTAGCTGGCTATTTCTTTTTTCAGGTCAACACAATAAAGACAAAATTTATATCTTATATATTATTATGGGCTAAGTTGTGTTTCCCCAAAATTCGTATGTTGAAGTCCTAACAACCAATACCTCGAATGGACTATATTTAAATATAGGATCTTTAAAGAGGTAATTAAATTAAAATCGGATCATGAAGGGGGCTTTAATCCAATATAACTGATATTCTTATAAGAAGAAGAAATTTGGACAGACAGGTATAGAGGGAAGACACAGGGAGAAGATAGACATCTACAAGCCAAAGAGAGGCTTTAGCAGATACTACAGTCTTACCAAATTTATATGTGATTTTATTATCTGTTTCAATAGACCATATAGGTATACTTTGGTGAAATTTATCTGGGAAAAAAAATGGGCAACAATAAGCAGTTTAATTATACTATTTTAGAAGAGCACAGAATTGGAAGGCCATGGTCTATCACCATCCAGCAACACAATCCTCGGAAAATCACTTAATCTCTCTAACTTTCCATTTTCACATAGACTGACTGAGGAACTGTTAAACTAGATGTATATTTTTCAAACTGTGTTGAACAGAACCCTAGGTTTTCAGAAACATGCCCTAGGAACTGCATGGAAAAGCAAGACTAGTTCCCCCTCTCCCCCTTTTCTCTTTGGGATTTGGCATAAAAACATAAAAATTCATTTTTAATGAGGAAATTTTAAAAAGAAAACCACTACTGGATGATCTTCAAAGTTATTTCTAGTCTTGTGTTCTATATAATTCTATTAGTCTACAGAAGTATCTCTATTTGTTAGTTCTGTGTTTATATAATATTCAAGTATTCAAAACAAAAGTGCAAGGTGATAAACTTGAGAATACATATTATAACATTGCACAGGGTTTTTCATCACTATTGAAATTCTGGCCTCAAAGATTGTTTGTTGTGGGAGGCTGTGCTGTGTGTTGTAGAACATTTAGCATCATCCCCATCTCTGCTCATTATATGCCAGTAGCAACCATCGCCCCCCAGTTGTGACAACCAAAAATGTCTCCAGACATCACCACTGTATTTTGGGGAATCCAAATTGCCCCAGACTGAGAACCACTGTGTTATAGTAACTCAAATTTTCTCAAAACCCATTAAGAGAGGCCAGGAAGATATGGTCTCAACCCATGATTCTCAAATATACTCTCGTGCACTTGGGACCAATGAGATCTCCCATAAGTTAAAAGGAGGAGGAGGAGAAGGGGGAGGAGGGAAGGGAGGGGGAGGAGGAGGAGGAACACAGTAATAGAAGAACATTCATACACTGTGTTTTTTCTCTGATCCGGAGAAGTTAGGTGAACAGTTGCCATTCCTTTAAGTTGTCATTTAAAGGAAGATCAGTAAGGAAATTGTGTTGCCCTGCAGAGGCTGGCCTCATGATCCCACAATCTACAGGTTCTCATGGAGATCTGCTCATTTCGAAGGGTCCCAACCTCAGGGCTTACTGCTCTCCTCTCTCTGTCTTTAAATTCTTTAGTTATATCTTTGAATTTGTATTTTGTGAGTAAATTCCCAAGGGACAGTGAAGAGCGTGCTCCCCCTCCCAACCTCCCCACCTCTCTGGGATTTGTTTTTGTCCCTCTCCCTTCCCACTCCTGCATCAGCTGTACCCCCCATGGTATCTCAGGGCCAGGCAAGGCATCAGCCATCCCTGTTCTATCCTGGCAGAGCCAGGAGCACAGTTTGGAAGGGGCCTTCTGCCAACCCCCAGTCCAGGCAGGAGTATGTCCACTATAGAGGATGTAATCCCTTGGCAGTTTGGTGGTACCATGGAGATCAACTGTCTTCTATGATTTGGGGCTGCAAGCAGGAGAAGGAGAAACTAATTTCCCTGCCCCCAGAGAAAAACCGAACAATTTCTTTTCCTTTTTCTTTTTTTAAGATTTTATTTGTCTGAGAGAGAGAAAGCAAGAGAGGTAGGGGAGCAAGAAGGAGCAGGAGGAGGGGCAGAGAGAGAAGCAGGCTTCCTGCTAAGCAAGGAGTCCAATCCCAGGGACTCAGTTCCAGGACCCTGGGACCCTGACCTGAGCAGAAGCTTAACTGACTGAACCACCCAGGTGTCCCTAAAACTGGGCATTTTCACTTTGCAGATTCTATAGTTGGTCCTGCAGCCAACAACAGAAAACTGGAGTTTCTCTTCCCCTGCCCACAATATACTTGGAACTGCCTTGTAATCTCTTGGGAAGTAAAATTAAGCACTAATCTAGGTCAGGGCTATCCATAGGACGCTGGGTCTCAGTTTACCCTCTACCACCATATATAAGAGCAGCCTCCTGGAGGTCAGAAGGGTGTTAGCCACATGGGTGTGGAGATATAGGGTACCTGCCAGGACCAACCAGACCCAGAGAGAGGGCACACCATAGTATGGAGAAGAGAGAGCCTCTCCAAGAACTACTTGTACACCTAGTGGGAACCAGAAATATTGGTAATGTGAATTGGCTGCTGGGCTGAATGCTTGGAACCTTCCTGTGTAATGGATAGGCTGGTGGTTTGCTCTTTGCCAGACTCTTGGGTCTTAGTTTTCCTGGACCCCTTGGTGGTTTGATCTGCCTTGGAGTTACTGCTTCCCACCTTGGCTCTCCTGACTCTCCCACTTTCTTGCTATTCCTTTCATCTCCTTCAAGGGCTCCTGCTTCTCTCTTCTTTCAAGACTGAGTTTAAACATACTTTTCTCTGGAAAATCTTCCCATATTACCCCATTGAGCCTGCTAGCTGCCCCACATTTACAAATCTTTTGCAATTACTGGTACTTCTGGTGATCATAATGCATTTCTAGCTTACTTGTCTGTTTTCTATCAAAGTCGTGGATGTCCCTAGTGCAAGGACTGTGTCTTATGCATCACCCAGCAGATAGCATGGTGCCTGGAACATGCCAATTGCTCAATGGTCTTCACTGACTGAGAGATCTGATAAGAATAAGATGAACCACAGAGTATCTAGTTGATTCCAGCCTAACTATTCCACTTTTAACTGTATTGCTCTGTAAACTTTCCTCCTAGCTAATGAAATAATTTATTCTATTTCCTGGGAATTATGGTTAATTAGACTGATATTTTTCAGAGACATTATTTTCCCTGTAAGTACCTAGTAATATCCCATGGACCCAGAACAGGCTTGCTTCTGCTGTGTCCCCTGGAACCTAACAGAGTTTCTGGAATATAATAGGTCCTCAGTAAATATTAAATGAATGAATGAATGAATGAATGGGACCCTTCCTCCAGTATCCAGTTTCACTCCTCAGGAAACTCTTTAGTGTCCTATTAAAGAAAGGGCAAGGAAAACTAAAACACAGAATTATTTTTGTATTTGGTTCCAAAAAAGCATCAATGACAAAGCCAAAAATAATGGGCATTTATTTAATCCCCACACACTGAAGAAAGAAAAAAAAATACCTATAAAAATAAATCCTGTGAATGCTTTAATTTTCTGCCAAAGTCAGGAGATATACGAGTGAGCTGGATTATCACAAGGTAAAGAATGCACTCATCTCTGGGATCAGAGCAATCTCTGCATCATGTTAGAACTTGTATCATGGTGTTGTAGTGATGGACTAAATCAAACTGTTGCAACTGAGATTAATTGACCATTTTCTGTGACAAAGTGCTCTAAGTGCTACCGGAGGCCAAAAAATCCATATGGTTGGAGGTCCACAAGGAAATTCTTAGTGCAGAAGGGTAGAATTGTCATCAAGTTCTGAACTGAAATAATCATAATGTTCTATACAATTTCTAAATAGTAAAAGGGTCATTCTATAGGTCAATAATCATAAGTACAGTTTTTTTATTTTTTTTCTTTTTTATTTTTTACCCTGGGAATTTTCCAAAAGGCTACTAATGAACCCAGAACATTTTCACATTATTAAATTGACTGATGTGGGTCATGCGGCAATAGGTCAACACTTGAATTAATTCTGAAAGCAAACTTTTCACGGGGAAATAAGGCAGACCATGCAATCACCACTCACTTTATATTCTTTTCTAAAGAAAGAAAAAGACAACAACAAAAGAAATGAAGTTTCCTGTTGTCCAAGATCACCAATGACTAGACCAAGAAGACTGTAATAGGTCATTCAAAGTGTATTGCAATTCTCACAGGTCATATCCATTTCTAGGATATATGCTCATGTTTAAAGACACAGTAAATACTGATCACTGCCTCCAAAGAAACCAGCTCCCAGCACAGTAAGGAAAGAGGAAAAAAATGGAATTGTACCAAATTTACCTCAAAAGACGTTTCTTTATAACAACAACAAAAAAAAGGATTTCTGCTCAAGCAGCTACTTCAACAGACAATGAAGTCATCCTTCATACACAGTGAACATGGGATCTGCTCTGAGTTTGTAAATAGAAAACATATTTTTTACATGCAATATCAAAATTTTCCTGGTAAATGATGTATTGAAAATTGACAAAAGTCCCTGGACTCATTTCAGCTCCATTTTTAGTATGTATTTTCTTATAATTGCAAATAGATAAAGCTCAGTAATAAACCAAAAGGATAAATTTGAATACAGAGATCAGAATACACAAAACAGTTGCTCACAGAAAATAGTCAGTGCCAAAGGGGAATTGAAAACACAAGTATTCTCAGCTACTTTTCATCCAGCATTCCTCATTCGAAATGTGCTGGTAAGTCATTAAGGACAAACGATTCTGCCTTTCATATTTACACCATCATACAGAGTCTACCCTAATGCCTTACATGCAGTGATGGCAAACAAAAATTACTTAATCAAATTTTCCTTCTGCTCATCACCACAAAAAGGAAGATTCCTTTGATGAGAAATAATAGAAACCTGACACAAAGTAGCTATAATAATAAATTTTTTTCTAATTTTTACATTTAAAAAAAGAAGTTCAGAGTAAGCAGATTTCCAGATGAACTTAGCACCATATCCAGTATCCTATTGCTTTGCATTTCTTCATTTTTTTCACCCTTAATATCGGCTTTAACTGAAACTGGTAATTGTTACTGACATTATATTCACATGTAACAGTCTAGAGAAAAAAAAGAAAAAGAAAAACAACTCTTTTCTGGCTCTTTCTTAAGGGAAAGAAAACCTTTCCTAGATGTCCTCCAACAGACTTATTGTCAGCTGTCTTTTTTATATTGGTTCACAGACCACTATGGTCTGAATGTTTGTGCCCCACAAATTTCATATGCTAAATCTTAACCCCCAAGTGATGGTATGAGGAGGTGAGGCCCTTGGGAGCTCTGCCTTCATGAATGGGATTAATGCTTTATAAAAGAAGCCTCAGAGGGCTTGCTTGCCTCTTCCACCACAGGGAGACATGACAAGAAGTCTGTGACTAGGGAGAGGGCTCTCACCAAACATTCTGGCACCCTGATCTAGGATTTCTAACCTCCTGAACCAATAAAAAATGAATTTCTGTCATTTAGAAGTCACCAGTCTTTAGTATTTTCTAATAGCAGCTCAAGTAGGCTAAGGTATAGGCCCTAGACTAAACTAAGCTAGAAAAAATAAATCTTATTAGGTCAGATTTATCTTCTGAGGCTGTATTTAGTGACACAGTGTCACCCACAATGACCAATACAGACAAAGCATTGTTTCCCCATCCAGAATTTCATTTCAGAAAGTCTGAAACCCTAGCATATGACAGAACCACAGATGGAAGGAGCAGAGTCCCTTAATGTCCCTGCTGGCCAGGAACACCTACACCAGACTTCTGGTATTGATGTCACCGAAACTTAGGTTGTTATCTGTTGTAGCAACGAATGTCAGGATATTTATGAGGGATTTCTGAGACAACACAAATTTGTTGAGAATAACTGAACTCATATTGAGGACTTGGGGTAACAAAAAATGCAGTTATAGCCAATGGACCCTAAAGAACTTACAGCAGGTGTCTGTTTCCTATTCTCTCAGGAAAGAGGCTATGAAATCCCTCTAGGGTAGCCAAAGGCTGGTCCCACGTCCTGTGGCCTTTCTGGAATATCTACTCCTTGATTCAGGGAAACTAGTACTTGGCCTTGGACTTTGCATATGCTCATGTTCATGCCTAATGGATTTCTACAGAAGCCTCTGCTCTCTCCTAATACCCTTGAGAAATTCTGAGCAGAAGCCTGTATTGCTGTAGTTGACTATTTAACAGAAGAATGTAATGTTGATTTTCCCTCTACCAAATCAGACTCTACCCTGTGGTAAGTGGCAGGTGACCAAGAGGGTAGCAGAGCTGATGGACGATGTGATGTGGGGTGATTAGCATCATTTTATAGAGAAGACTTGCTGTCTGCTTAAAGTTGGAAACAAAAGCTCTGACCCATCAGGGATTCTCAAGCATCTTCCTGCAGCAGTCACATGAGATGGTTATTTATTCACATCTGACCCAGGTTTCTCTACTTTATTACTGCATGAAAATCATACTCTGGGATATATGCAGATTAAAAACTGAGTAAGACAAAAATGTGGAGTTCGGGTAATTCACTTTGGAGAACACACATTTTGAAAATTAAGTTAAAACATTCAAGAACATTTTCCTCAGCTTTGGTGAGACTATATCCCAAGAAGAATAGAAACAAGAATGGTTTTTAACCTTTCAGAAGCACTGAGGTGAATGAAAATTCTTCAAAGCAAAATGAGTATATTATTCCTTCTTTTATTCTATTCCTGTATCAAAACCAAGGGTTGAAAGGGAGTAAAAGGGGAGAGGGTATTGGAATGCACCAATTGTTATCCAGTTTGTTGAGGAAAGCTTTGTGAAATAAGTGAAATTTTAGGAGTTTAGGTAATGACACAGAGAAAAAATTAAACAAACCAAGGTTGAAGGTGGTAACTGAAGAGTAAGAGGTCCTGACCCAGGCAAAGCTCAGAGACGAAACAGGATGAATCAATAGAAAAGCCAATCTTACTTTCCCTTAACCATTCAATCAGAAGCTTGGATTCACAGCTAGACACAAACACCTCTTTTCTGAGTTTACAAAATCTATCTTCTGCCAAAATCCTGACTCTCACCACAGTTTGCCACAAACTGTTTATCTCTTTAGCAACAAAAATGTAGCAACAAGATACATAAACAAGTTATAAATTTTCTACTAGAGTTTCATTATTCAGCTAGATCATGCTTCCAAGGTTGAATTAGAAGATACTAGTTATAATGATTTATGAAAAATTCAAGAATGAAGAATTAGAAGAAAAAGCAGAAAATAAATAAATACCCAGTTAGCATCACCAGAACATTTTTAAATTAGTGGATTTTAAATGAAGGAAAGAATAAGTGAAGTTGTAGGATTTTGATCAATTTGCTTGAACAATGTTTACTTTTTTCTGGGTAAAGTCTCGCCATGGGTCCACTTGTCAGGAATTTATTCCTGTTTTACTAAAACAGATTCTCAATCTACCTTTGGAAATACACTTCAGTACTCTTAAGCAAAATAAATGCAAATCTGCACCAACTGAACTAAAATATATTCTCTTTGTCTTTCACAAGAATTTGTGAAGTCTGCCCACAACTTGGGCAGCAGGAGATGGAGGCATTGCTAGTTGTATCTAAAGGTTAAAGACCAAAGATGCTGCTAACCAACTCACTCTACAAAGGGAAACCCTCCCAACAGAGAATTATTCAGAAACTATCAGGATATAGTAAATGGGACTCACACACTAATTCCATTGTATTTCTGATTCCATCAACAACTTTGTACAAAACCCATGGTTTAAAGCTGAGGATTTTGCCTTTTATCTTCTATTTCCACATAATTATTAAATATGTAGCCTCAAAACATGCAGATATCTGCTACTGAATAGAGAGGGGGGGAGATCTAATTAGAAATTCTGCAAAACTCCCAGAGAAGAAAAAGAAAAAGTTTATTCTAATAGATTTTACATATTGGAATTTGCTGCATCTTCTGAACAAATATTTATGGAAACACAATCCACAGTTTTTCAAACTCCTGCTTCCTTTTCAACATTCTCTTCCAATGCTGTCATAATAAATTTAGCATTGCATTCATTTTTCCACCTTGCCTCTTAGTTAAAAACCATCTAAAGGTACAAAATGCAAAATCAGATTGATATTGTTGAATTTAATATTTGTGAATTCAAGTAAAGATAATCATTGGTTTCAACAAAAACTACAGGATGCAGACATTTTATGGATTTCAATTACAGAAAAAACTGTAAAACAAGCACAGAAACTCTGAACAAATTGCACCATTATCCAAATTGTTTTAGCAGTTAGCCTAAGCACATGAAAAAAAAATTTATAATAGACCACAGACTGACAAATAAGATATACAAATGATAAATATTAGAGCAATATGAACATATCATCTCCTTCTAATCCAGTAAGAATTCTTTTCATAATAGACCAATGATTGTGTATGGAGACTTCAGGGTTTGTCTGTTTAAAATGCTACAATTCCTTCCCAACTTCTGTCAAAAATATATTGCTCTCTCCCCATGTTAACTACTCTACCTCTTGCCTTTTTCTCTGAACCCATCAAAAGAATATTATTATAAAATAGGAGAAAAATCAATGGAAGCTGAAAATGAGAGAGAGGGGGAAAGAAGAAAAGGAAAAGCCCCAAATCTCAGAGACTCTATATAATTAACTTTCAATCTTCAATTTAATTTGCTCTGCTACTATGACAGTAAGTGACCCATTAGATTCTGCACAGTCAACCTAAAATGATCATTTTGTGATTGATGCATTACCAGCTAAAATGATTAATGATGTTGAGTGGCCCTAAAGAAATATCTACTGAGCTAAAACAAGTATTGGGCTTGTGTATTTATGAGTCCATAAGGAATACTCAGTTTCATTTGGCAACATTAGATGGAAAAAGCACATTATTAAAAAGGTCAACAATCAAGCAAATGAACATCTAGAAGTTTTATTTCTCTTGCCAACCATTTAACTCATTCCTTCCCTTCATAAATACAGAATAAGCAGTCAACTCGGCCAGTGGAGCTCTTCTACCATTCCTTAAAGTTACTTTGGACCAACTGTACACAAATATTTCTTTGCAGACAGAAGATTAACAACGCAATCTTGGATCATCCTATTTCTCTAGCTTTAATGTTCTTTGTGATTATTTTGTAAATAGACCCAATTCCTTCAGTATTCACATCCATTTCCTTCTTCTCTGTGGGGATTATGTCTAGGTTTCCTCTTGCATGATCTATGCCAATGATCCTCAACTAGGGTAATTTGGCACCCCAGGGGATATCTGACATTGTCTGGAGACACCTTTGGTTTTCACAACTTGGGCAGCAGGGGATGGAGGCTTTGCTAAATGTATCTAAAGGTTAGAGACCAAAAATGCTGCTAACCAACTTACTCTACAAAGGGAAACCCTCCCAACAGAGAATTATCTGTCCCAAAGCTCAACAGTGCCAATGTTGAGAAACCCTGACCTATATGATGTTCATCTAGCCTTTGAGACCAATAAATGTGATGGGATGTTCTGCCTTGGCTTCCCCAGCAGCCATTGAAATACAGACCAAATCTCTCTCTTCCTTTTCATCAACATATCAAGGGGGTTTAAAGCCATGAGACTGCATGAGTTGTCCTGTGAAATAAGTATACATAGTAATATTTACATTATTTTAAGAGGCCTAAGAACTGTGTCCTGGGCCGACCCAGCATGCAGAGGTTGGAGAGATGAGGAGGATCCAGCAAAGGAGGCTGAGAAGGGGGCCCAAAGGGGTGGCAGGAGGCCAGGGCAATGGTGTCCTGGAAACCAACTGCGGACAGTGTTCCAGCAGAGAGTGATCAACTGAGAAAATGCCTGATAAGTCAGAGAAGATGCAGACTGAGAAGTGGTGGATAGATACCACTTCATGGAACCATGAATGACTTCAGTTACAGCAGTCTGATGAAGCAGTAGGGGTAGAAGCCTGATTAGGAAGTGTTCAAGAACATCCAGCTGAAAACTGGGAAAGGCATCCACAACTTTGGAGGAGAATGCCCCCAACTCCCATCCTGCAGAGTTCTTTTTGCTTACCCTCTAGTTACCTTTAGGAGATATTTTCTCCCAATCAATTATTTCAGAAGTATCTCCCATAGACAACATGTTTGATTTGGCCTTATAATTTGAACAGCTCTTTCCTAATTACAGCAAAACAAAAGGTACTTTTTAAAATCTTGCTATTTGACCCAATGGTTTAAGAAATACTTTCAGAGTTCATACCATAACACTTCATGTTGAATCCCCTTGCATCCATCATGTGATCCTGACATATGTCTGGTTGACTTGTATCTGCACCTTCCTCAATGTCTAGCTTCTTAGAATAAAACTTTGGACTTTGGGGGCGCCTGGGTGGCTCAGTGGGTTAAGCCTCTGCCTTCGGCTCAGGTCATGATCTCAGAGTTCTGGGATCGAGCCCCGCATTGGGCTCTCTGCTCAGCAGGGAGCCTGCTTCCACCTCTCTCTCTGCCCGCCTCTCTGCCTGCTTGTGATCTGTGTCTGTCAAATAGATAAATAAAATCTTTAAAAAAAAAAAAAACTTTGGACTTTGTCTACATTCCTGTTTTGATTTTTTTTATCCTAGATTTTTATCTTTTATCAGCAACTCCTAACTTTACAACTTTTGAACCCCAACTCAGTCTTCAAGGTGCCCCAAGTTCCCCAAGCATTTCAAGTTCCTCAACTTCCAGGCTTTTTAAAGAGTACAATTAAATATTATCTTCAACTTAATTCCAGACCATAAATCTTTTAAAGCATAAATCTCATTTTGGATCTCTTATGACTGCTTGATTTGAACTTATTTATGTCATTTTACTTTATACTTATTTTAATAATGTTTCTTGGGGTTTTTTTTGTTTGGGGTGTGTGTGTGTGTGTGTGTGTGTGTGTGTGTGTGTGTGTGTGTTTATAGACTGCATTGTTTGCTTGACTTGTGCAATGATTCAGAAGGTAGAAATTGTGTTTTTAATTCTATTAATGCAACCAAGTTTCCCAAAATAATTCTAAAAATGTATTTAATTAGCAATAACAAAGCAATTTTTACTGAAGTATCATTGATATGCAATACCATGTTGATATTCATATTTATCCTGACACCCTGATTGATATTTTATGCAAATATCACATGCAAAAATATACAAAACTCCCATGATAAGTCTAGTCATCACGCAAAGTTATTACTTATTGACTATATTTCTTATGCCATACATTATATCCCCAAGACTTACTGGAAGTTTGTATCTCTTAATCCCTTCACCCATTTCACCTGTCCCCAGTCCCTGCCTTTCTGGAAACCAACAATTTTTTTCCAGTATCTGTAAGTCTATTTCTGTTTTGTTTTTTTTTGTTTATTGTTTCGATTCCACATATAAGTGAAATCATATTGTATTTTTATTTCTCTGTTGACTTATTTCACTTAACATAATATCCTCTAGGTCCATCCATGCAGTTGTTTATATATATATGTATATATACACACAATGGAATACATATATCACATAGTCTTTATCCATTCATCTATTGGTCACTTCTATATCTTAGCTACTGTAAATCATGCTGCAATAAACATAGAGGTGCATATATCTCTTGGAATTGGTGTTTTTCTTTTCTTCAAATAAATATCCAGAAGTGGAATTTTTGGAGGAAGTTCCATATTGTTTTCAATAGTGGTTGCACCAAATTACATTCCCACCAACAACATACAAGGGTTCCCTTTTCTCCACATCTTCACCAACATTTGTTTCTTTGTCTTTGGGATAACAGCCAATCTGACAGGGGTGAGGTAATTGTGGTTTTGATTTGCATTTTACTCATGATGAATCATGTTGAACCTCGTTTCATGTGCCTATTGACCATCTGTATATCTTCTTTGGGAAAATGTCTCTTTAAGTCCTCTACCCATTTTTTTAATTGGGTTGTTTGTTTTGGCTTTATATATATATATATAAAGTTGTGTAAGTTCTTTATATATTTTTGATGTTAATATTTTATCAGATGTATGATTTGGTGAATATCTTCTCCTACACAGTGGGTTGTCTTTTCATTTTGTTGATCATTTCCTTTGCTGGGCAAAAGCTTTTTAGTTTGATATTAACACCATTTGTTTATTTTCTCTTTTGTTGCCCTTGCTTGAGGAGACTAGTCCAAAAAACTATTGCTAAGATCAATGTCAAAAAGGTTACTGCTTATGTTTTCTTCTAGGATTTTAATGGTTTCAGGTTTTTCATTTAGGTCTTTAATTCATTTTATTTTGGGGTCTGATGTAAGAAAGTTGTTCAGTTTTATTCTTTCATATACAGCTGTCATTTTCCCATTGTATATTATTGTCTACTTTGTCATAGATTTATTGACCATAGAGTGGTAGATTTATTTCTGAGCTCTCTGTTCTATTCCACTGATCTGTGTGTTTGTTTTTATGCCAATATCATATTGTTTTGATTACTACAGCTTTGTAGTATGGTTTGAAATCTGGAAGCATGATACATTTCTTTGTTCTTTCTCAAGATTTCTTTGGCTATTTAAGGTTAATTCAAGTTGTTGTTTAATAATTAAAATTCCTTTTTGTTGCTGACTGATATTCTGGATGTACCACAATTTGTTTAATTATTTGCCTATTGAAGGATACCAAGGTTGCTTCCAGTCTGGAGCTATTAAAAGTAAATCTGCTATGAACAGCCAAACTATTCCTGAGTGATTATATCTACCGTTTTACATTCCACCAACAACATATGAGTGATCCAGTTTTTTCACATCCTTGCCAATATTTGGAATCATCTTTTTTTTTTTTTTTAGTTTAGCTATTTTGATAAATGTGTAGTAATATCACATGGTAGTTTTAATTTGCATTTCCCTGGTGGCTAATGATGTTGAATATCTCTCCATGGGCTGATTTTCCATCTGTATATTGATTCTGTTGAAATGTCTGTTCATGTATTTTACTTATTTTCTAACAGGATTGTTTTGCTTTTTACTATTGAGTCTTAAGAACTCTTTACATATTGTAGACTCTAATCCTTTGTTCATTATGTGGTTTACAAATACTTTTGCCCTAGTATGTAGTTTGTCTTTTCCCTCTTTTCACATGAGCTTTCACAGAGTAAAAGTTTTTAATTTTGATGGGGCTCAATTTGTCAATTTTTCCTTTTATGGGTTACACTTTTTTTATATCTATAAACTTTTTTGCCTAGCTCCCAAAGATTTCCTTTTATTCTTTCTAAAAGTTTTATAGTTTTACACTTTACATTTAAGTCTGTGGTCCATTTTGAGTTAATTTTTATATAAGGCCTAAGTTTTAGGTCAAGATTTCTATTTTGCCTATAGATATACAATCACTACAGAAACATTTGTTGAAAGGCTATTACTCCATTTTTTGGTAACACCTTTCTTTAGCATCATTCATAATTGACAACTTGCCTGTGTGCACAAGTCTTGTGCACTTCACTTAGCATAAAGGCTACATTGCCCTAATAATGTCATATGTTCAGACGAGGAAGAAGTCTACTTCTCTTACATATAACAGTCCAAAGGGAGCAATCAGAACTTACTAGTAAGTCCAACAGCCCAAGGTCACTCAGAGACCCAGGCTCCTTTCATGTGCAGACCCAACAAGTCCTCCGAGTACTAACCTCTTCCCAAAGGTCTAAGCATTCCAATTTGAGAAACATTTCAATTTGAGGGAAGGAACATAAGAATCCAACCCAAGCAGCTTTATCTTTAAGAGAATAACTTGACACATTAATTCTGATGCTATCTTACTGGCCTGCACTCTCATATGACCACACCCAACCAGGAGTAAGGCTGTGAAATGTATTATTTATGTGGGGAGATGGTCACCAGCTAAAACCAAGAGTTTCTGTTTTGAAAAAGAAGAAAGAGTGAATGCTAGGGATAATGATCAGTTTCTGCCCACCGGGTTTGCATATTTCTCTTCAAAGTTCTCTGTACTGGGCCAAATTTTCTTCTTTTATTACTGTTTGTTTGTTTTTTTAAGATTATTTATTTTAGACAGAGAGAGAGAGCAGGAGCAGAAGGAACAGTGTGGACAGACAGCAAATCTCAAGCAGATTCTGCACTGAGTGTAGAACCCAACATAGGGCCCAATCTCACAACCATGAGTTGGCAACCATGAGATGGTGACCTGAGTTGAAACCAAGGGTCAGATGCTCAATGGACTGCATGACTTAGGTGCCCCTTGTATTTACTGTTTTAAAGGTATGTCTATAGTTACCCTCATGGCCTCATGGCTCTGTTTCCTAAATGCTTATAGAATTTTTTTTTTTTTGTCTCCAGTGTTTAAAAGTTTTGGTACAATCTCTAAGAGTGGATCTTTAATAATTTCACCTAGATCATTTTAAATATTTTTATTGAAGTCTTTTTTTAGGTTGAGAATATTTTCTTCAATGTTTTCTTATTATTTATATTAAATTTGTTCTGTTTTATCAGCAAGCTTATTATCCATTGACTTATTATCCTTATCCTTATTATCCATTGACTGCATCTCTGATAAATACCCTCCATAAATATTACTTTTTTCTCTTACTTTTTCATCTCTCTATCATTTTCCTTTCTGTTTTCTAAAAACTCTTCAAGTTTGCTTTCTGTTTCACTGATTTGATTTTCTTCACTTGGACATCTCTTCACTAGACTCACTGAATTTCTTATTTCTTATAATAACTTCTTTCAGAAAAATGTAACCATATCAAAAGTTAATTAAGAAAAGTATGGCTGCGTACTCTTTCCATGTTCCCTCCATTCATAGCAAGATTTATGCATTCCAGTTATTGAGTATTGCCAAATAAAAACGAATTTGATTGTGTTCCAAATTCACAAAGCAATCTCTGATCCAATGTAGAAGAAAAGAAAATTGAGTCAGTACAAAATGGTTTTGTTTGGAGCAAGGAGTAGAGGAAAGAGGTCTTGTTTTTTATTTTCTTTCTTGTCTTCTGCTATAGTTTGGAAGGTAGATACTCTGCTGTTAATCTAGGTGGAATGGCCACTTCACCGAGCATGGCATAGTGTAACCACACAAGAAACCTCATCTCTATATTCAATAGATGAATCTCCAAAGGCAGACCTACTCCATGCTCAGGTTTCAATTTTGTGTGACAGCCATGTTAGGATCAAGTAAGGGAGCCTTGAAAACTACTGGGCTCCTAGGACTACTGGTTCACAGAGGTCAGAAGAAGCCTAAGAATTGGACATCCTGAAATTCTGTAAATCTATTTCCATTTACTACCAGTGTTTCTGATGAAAATGTTCTCACTTTTCAGTAACAGAATTTATCCATAATTTACATTGGGCACTCCTATGACTCACAGTTATGCCATAGTTTTGCTCAGGAGTAGTGTTACTGTTTTGTCATTTGGGGTTTTTTTTCCTTTCATTCCAAGCCCATTAGCAGATATGTAGCAGAAATTTCTCTAGGTTTCTATTATGTGTATGTATTAGAAAGTTTGAGAGAAAAGGGGAGGGAGTCAGGAAGGGAGAGGGAAATTGGTTATTTTAAATGGTATTTATGGGTGAGGAAGTTCAATGTCTCTAGACTACCCAAATATCTTGCCCTACTACTTAAAATATCCAAGTATCCCCAAACTGCAGTATAACAATGGTCACCTATAGTTAAATTGGGCAACAATCTGTTCAATTTTACCCCTTCCATATCTCCCTCCTCCAAGCCTCTCTCCCCTTGGTTTTGTAGTTTCCAGTCCTAGCGCAGACATGTGCCCCAGGAGATCTCATTCTGTGTCACTTACCAGTCAGCCATCAATGTTCCTCAGCTTCCAAACCCAAAGCTTGAGGTGGGCCACAGGTACTCCTTGGGACCAGAATGCAATAAAATGCCCTGTGTGACTCCTTACTTAACAGATGTGGTGTGTTTTTCCCCCTAATGTTAAAACCAGGTTCAAAATGTTCCAAAATAAGCAATTTGCTGTCATTAGATATTTCCCTTATACCACAGAAAGAATTCACACACCATACCTATACCATCAGGAATCCAGAAAGATCTCACATTCAACCCTTATAGCCAGTTGCTATTCATAAAGGCTATTCAGCACCTTCAGGTCACTCGTGAATTTCTTTAGTTATTCAAGAATTGAACAGCTTTGAGACCTTTGGGTCCCTGTTATAGTAGAGAGCCAAGTATTGTATTACAAGTGCAAAAATTAATCATACCAATTAGGTAGGGAAGGGAGGTGTCAAGCCAGCCCATGGTTCCTGGAGCAGAGTTAGGTTACCACACATGTATTACACAGAATATTGTTGTAGTCAGCTTCTTTAAGGCCATACTGGGACCTCAGATGCCTATATTTTAATTTCCTTGATATATTTAAGTTCTGAACTGCTATTCTCTCAATGATGACAACAAAAAAAAGACTATTTTAGTCTGCATTTGGATCACTTATATCCCCTTTATTTCTTAATGAACATAATCTTACACTGGTCATTTTTAATTATGAAAAATACATACTGGGCTCAAAATATGCCAATCCAGTATGTTTTTTAATCCCTTTACAATGTGGACAATGCTTTTACCTAAGCATATTCTCTTCTTTCACTTCTAGAAAGGCACATGCTGTGCAACCAGGTGCTAAACTATTCAGGAAGTGCAACAGAAGTTCAGTGAAGAAAGAAGTCCCAGGGGCACAGTAGTAGAAATGCTTTATGAAGAATTCAGGGTTTGAGTGAGACTATGAAACATAAGTGAGCTATAGAGAAGTGGCTGGGAAGGAGGACATATTGTGATTGGAGAAACAGCATGTACAAAGGCATGGGAATCAAATAATTATATCAAACATATACAAGATGCTCCTCTATGAGATAAACAAAGAGAATAAAATCTGCCCTTAAGGAGTATGGAAACTGGTTGGAAAAATACACTCAGAGTTAGCAATACATTTCAGAGTTATAGGGGACCATAACAAGCATTTCAGTGATAGGGTTTCTATAAGCAGAGGTGTAGATGTGAGGATGAAAGAGGACTGAAAGATCCGCACTTGGGAGTCTGGTAGGAAAATAGGTGAAAGAGAGTGGGACCAAGTTAAAAGGCTTGAAATCTGTTAAGGTCTAAATTTGTTAAATTCAGGGAATCTGTATATAATCTTGGTCCAAGAATCAACAGGAAAAAGTCATAGTAGAACACTTAAAATTTTATCCAATTACTTCAAGTCCATTAAGTACTGGTCCTCACCACCATACTGTAAGGAAGGTAGACTGATTAGTAAACCAATTTAAAAGGAAGAAAATCAAGACTCAGATTTATCAAGACCCCAGCCACTAGTTTTCTTGATTTTAAAACCAGTCTTCTTTCTACTCTTGTTTATTTAATGAAGCATAAGTTTGGGTTCACTTAGCTTTTATTTAAGACTTCATCTCTGTCCACCCCATTCACATATATTATCCTAAAGTTCCAATAGCACTCAGCAGGTATTACTCAGAAATGAAACAATGAAGAATAAATTAAACTTATCACAATAAAGAAAAATGAAAAGGAAAGAGATACATACTATGAAAGAATCAATAAGATTTAAGGACAGATTAGTCACTGAGGGTTAGGGACTTTCAACTTCATGAACCCCTTCTTCTACAAAATGTGTATATATAATGATTTCATTAGTATAAAGAGGAATATATCAGCATTATATATTTTGTAAATATATTTTTAATCTAATTTTTTTCCCTTATCTTTTAGAAGAAATTAAAACATCTTCACAGTTCTCTAAAATTATCACATGACCTGGCCATTGTGCTTGCTATGCCTAATAGACAAGTCAGTTCTAGCCAAGGAGATAAAAGGAAGATAAGAGTTTTAAGTGATTGCAAAATGTTTAACAAGAGAACCTTGTAGGATCTCTAAAAGTTAAGAAGTTAAGAAGAGAATTTAATTTGAAGAAGAAGACAATAATTTTGATTTTGTACATGCAGAACTTGAAGCGACTAAAGAAATCCAAATGAAGATGGCTGGTAAGTAATTTGCAAAGTACCACCTAGTTTCATGAATATTTAAAAATCAATGGCATAAAGGTGTTATTGAAAACCATTAAGTGAATGATCTCCCCAAGGAAGTGGATTATAGAAGGAACCACTAGAATCTAACAGAAAAGGCTTATGAGGTGTTCCATAGTAAAGGTGATACAAGAGGAAGAGGAATCAGCAGTACCTTTAGAAATGGTGAGTTCTTGTACTTCTGTGACAGATGGTTGGTGATTGGGATTGTGATTGTACTTTACTTTCAAAATGAAATCCCAATTAGAAGTGATATAATTATGAAAATGAAGATGAAGATAGCAGTCACATCTTTTTCATTCTTTCTTCCTGTGTCCTTCAGTACCTTTCAATACCCAACATACATAAACACACACACACACACCCCTTATCATAAACTTCCCACATTATGGAACATTTCCAAATGTCTCCATTCAAAGATATCCTCTGAATAAAGATACACAGATTCAATTGAAGAAAATAATCTGTGAACTCAGCCATCTAAGGCAAGCACATTAATTTGGCAAAGCAAAAGTTAAAACAGTACAGGCATGGACAGATGGGAAATATGGAGCTTTTCTCCTTCACCCCCAAAAAATTTTCCTTACTGGTAAACTACTAGTTCCACTATATGCAGTCCAAATCACTATAATCATTGTCCCTGGATTTGATGAAGTAGGTACAGATAATGCAGTCATATGTACAATTCACAGTGAAAGTCTTGTTTTCTGTGCTAACATTTCCTTTAAGAAAATTACCATTGATGAGGATTGCAACACATTTCCCCTGAGACTCTAGACACTAGGTATTTCAGTGCAATTGCAATAACCTACTCAGAAACAGATGGATTTGTGAATGATTGATGGATGAACAGGGAGGTGGTTGTTTAAGGTCAGTCATCTGAATCATGTCTTGGGAGAGTTCCCATAAAGTTACATAGGATGGAAATCTGGGCCAGTATTCACATGCCTGATTATTGAAGTAAGAACAGCTGCATTTATTTCAACATTCTCAGCCTCACACATACATACATGCCAGTGAAGCTTAGAGGTTAAAAAGTAAGAGGATAATCACAAGTAAGATAATAAGAAAAGAGAACTGAAAAAAATTGCCCTGAAAAACTAAATAGGTGCCTCAGAGAGGCTGGAATATAAATGCAAATAAATTACTAAGATACAGCACAGAGGGGAAAAGAAGGAAAAATGTGTAAGCTTATTAGATGTGGAGGAAAGAATGAGAATTGCTAACGTTAATGTAATTGGAATCTAAGCAAAAGAGTAACAGTATAGAGTACAGGAAATACATAGAGATAACAGCTGAAAATTTTTCAGAATCAATTCAAATTATGAATCCACAAATAAAAGAAATACAAAGTGTCCCAAAGTAAGTAAACATAAAGAAAACATTAATTCTTCAAAACCTAGTCAAATTGAGGAACACGTTTAAGAAGAGAAAATATCTTAGAAGCACCCAGAAAGAAAATCTAGATCACCGGCCAAAGAACAATTAGATAGACAGCAGACTTCTCAGCAGCAAGGGTGGAAGAAAAATAGGAGTGGAATACTTTCAAAATGGTGACATTTTCTGTCTTTACAGAATGTCAAGCAAAGCTCTCTTTTAAGAACAAAACAATAATCAAAACATTTTCAGATGTTAAAAAATCTGAAAAATCTCCAATGGAAGAATTTTAAGAAGAAGGAAAATGATTCCAGAAGGAAAACCTGTGATGAAATCTATGGTAAAACAAAATGGCCAGCAAAGAAATTGGTAAATTCAAATTGGTAAATTAGAATAAAATTAAATAAGGAATTTAAAGAATAAAAATCAACATTGGTAACATCTAATTTGTAAGGTTTACAAAATAGAAGATCAATCTCAAAGACTGGCAGCAGTAGCACATGGGCATGTTGGGGTTACTGGTGTTTGGTTATAAGTCCTTATATAAGTTTGGTTATAAGTCCTTTCTAGAGGAGTAAGAAAGCTACTGATTTACTTTACATTTAACAAGTTCAAAGGAAGCCAATAAATGACAGAAATAAAGTTTAATTTCCACACAATAAGAATTGAAATGAAAAGGGGGGATATACAAAAGACAGAAAGATGGAAGGGAGTGGATGAAGCATAATAAAAGTAAGATAAACTAAATGAAATGGTTAAAAAATATATAACCAAAGATAAACAGAAAACTTCCTCATTAAGAGACATGGATGTTCACAATCTCTTTGAACAAATGGGATGCAGTCACAAGAAACAAAAAAATGCAATGTCCAGAGAACAAACACCTATTACTAAAAATTAGAATATGCATTACTAACACATATGCTAAAAGTATGTAGAGAAGTGAGAGTGGGCTGTGTAATGTGGTGGCAGCAGACATAACATGGTTTGTACCCAATCTTCTGCTCAATATCTCTGTGATTTTGAGCAAATGTTTAACATGAATTTTACTTTCTAAAGCAATAGAATTGAGATAATAATAATGCTGACTTTGTGAAGTTATTGGGAGGATCATGTAAGATAAAATGTGGGAAATGCTTACAACAGCACTTGGCACTGAGATACACACAGAGAAATTACGGATAGGGTAGACTGAGGGAGCTTTGGCAGGTTTTAGACTATGAAAACTCTTGAACATAAGCAATAGGTGGGTGGAATTAGAGAAGTTAAGTCCGTAAAAAGAAGAGAAAATAGAAAAAAATGAGCAAAAACAAAGAGACAGAACTGTGAAGATGAGATCCAACTGGCCTGGGGTGGAACACAGGTGGGTGGGCTGGCTGGGGAATGCCTCTGGTTCCCTTAGTGTTCCATTTCCTCTCAACCTCTCTTGTCCCTCCAGGATGTATTGCTGAAAGTCAATGGCTACCATGAGAAAACATCTGTATCTAAAAACAGCTGTATGCACATTTGTCTCATTAAAAAAAAAGAAGAAACTTTTACAGAGTCTGGACATTAATGTTGTGTGTCACAACCAATGTCATGAGAAATCCAGCGAGAAAAATGTAGTCTGTGCAATTAGTAGCCTTCAGGCTATAAAGCTTCTATTTCAAACAGTGTCAAAACACTGCAAGATCCAGGAACACAGAGCCAATTGCCTGAGCAGAAGCCTAAACTCATATTGTTTCTGGCTTCACAACACACATACACACTTACACATACAAGAACACATGCACATCACATACACATGCAAGTACGTACATTGGCATAATGCATGCACAGACAACATGCAAGCACACCTGCATAGCAGATGGGCGCATGTATGCACACATGCCATGTATGCACACAGCACATATACCATACATTTGTACACACATACATAGACACATGCACACATGTCCACACACCATACACTGCACAGCACACGCATATGTTGTACATGCATGGGTGGAAACATGTGTGCATACATACATGTACCACACACAACACATGCATGGTCTCATACCACCCATACAGACACATGTCATATACATATATGTGCACATACACCACATGCTTGTGTGCCCACACACACCAACATACATACACATACCACATATGCACAAACATACCTACCGGCAAAATAATCATTTAAACAGCAATTAACAATAATCAGATGTCCTTATACCTAGCTTTATTTTAATTCTGTATTTATATTTCTTGTGTTCTTCCCAATATTTGAATCATAAAAATGAATTATATCAATGTTAAATTTATTTTAGGAATAATTAAGTATATACTTAAGGGTTTATATTATTCAAATAGTATTCTATGCTTGAATCTGTGCTGAATAATCAATTCATTTATGTACCTTGAGAATACAATGATTGTAATTTTGTAACAAAAAATTGTCTCTCTCCAAACAGTGAAATGTTTTATTACTTTATTATACTTACGGTCAAATTATAGCTATATAATAAAAAACACATTTCTATGTAATCCATTGAAGACTATTAAATTTGAATAGGAAATCTTTGGCACAAAGAATCCAACACTTATAAAACATACTACAACAAAGTTCTGAATTATCTCCTTGTCTTTATGCCAATATATAGCAATTCCCTCTCTTTTCTAGTATTTTCCCAACTCAGTCATGAGTCTAAAATAGTTGTACTTTTCACCACTTCCTTGGTAGCATAGTAGAACACAAAGTCACATGTTATCATGCTGTAATTTAGCCTGGATTTGTGGAGAAAAACTTTCTCAAACGTGTGTGTGTGTGTGTGTGTGTGTGTGTGATCCAATGAGTTAGCTAGCTCAAGAAAATGTACAGTCTTGGAGATCTGTGTTTAGATTTCTACACAAAATAACATAATTGATAATGTGTATATGGGATTACAATCATTTATCAAAAGTCTTTCTTTTAATGGAAGAAGGTTTATATTGAATTAATAAATTTGTTAATTTATTAATAGCTCATGAAAGCCATAATGAAGTCCAGGAGTTTAATGTAAGTCATCATATCTTGAGGTTAAAAAAAATCCCTCAGGGGCGCCTGGGTGGCTCAGTGGGTTAGGCCCCTGCCTTCGGCTCAGGTCATGATCCCAGGGTCCTGGGATCGAGCCCCACATCGGGCTCTCTGCTCAGCAGGGAGCCTGCTTCCCCCTCTCTCTCTGTCTGCCTGTCTGCCTACTTGTTATCTCTCTCTCTGTGTTAAATAAATAAATAAAATATTTTAAAAAAAAAATCCCTCAATAAGGCCACATGAACAAGACTGGCCAGACCCAGGGAATTAGAGTACTCACACACTGAACATTGGCCAGTACTGCTACTGAATAGATAGCATGGAAATGGGGTGAAGTAATAGAGGAAATAATATGCAAATGTTAGAAAATAGACCCAGGGCTTTAATTTTAGTTAATTATCTATTAAAGCTATTGTGTCAATGTTTATCTCCATATCTTAAAGGGGATATGTAGACATTAATGAAGATCCAGGGTGGACTAAAGACTGACCAAAATGCAAAAAACAGGCCTGATAGAGAAAAATTGGGATGGTGGTGTTTTGAACAGATGTAGAGAGCAGAAGAGAACCTGGTTTCTCTTCAGGGCTAGAAAAGATGATTCCTCTAGGTACCCTCCTCAAGGGGGAGAGAATGGATTTGTGCACTAAAAGGTGGGATGCTAGATAAGGGTGAATGTGTGAAGACACATCCTGATGTGAGCTTCTAACCAAACCAGGATCCCCTCAGAAGGCCTCAACCTCAGGTATTCGATTCCTGGTGATAATGGGCCTAGTGAGGCCTCATACTATAGAAGTCAACACCACATTGCACTGCAGTAGATGAAAGCATGAGGTCTCTTGACTTAAGAGCACAGGTTCTAGAGACAAATAGCTTGAGGTCCCATTTCAGCTGAAAGTTGGACAAGTTCCTTCACCCTTCTGTGCCTCGGTCTCTTCAACAGTAACATGAGGATAATATGATTGTACGTACCCCCAGGTTGTTGCAATAATTTAACAAATTATGTGTAGAAAACACTTGCCCCAGAAGACAGCACATGGTAGACATCAATCAGGTAGTTCATATGATTTCATTATATAGCAATGGGGATGGTTGGCAAAAGAGGAATATAAGATTTAGGGGCTTTCCAGAACATCCTGTATGCCCAACTATTTAAACTATTAATGGCAGTCTCATCGGTAATGGTGGCATGAAATGAGCTCTACACTGGAGGTCAGAAGAACTGGGTTTGAGTTCTGGCTCTGTCACGCTTTACTAGGGCCATGAGGAATGCATTCCCTCCCTCTGGGTCTAGGTTTCTTCACCTCTGCCTTATTTAGCTCAAGGTTATTGTGACAATCAAATGGAAATATACATTTAGCCTCTACCTTGTGCTGATTACTGCTCCCTGGCCTGGACTGCTCCGGAGAGGACCAGGCTAGTGGGGAGGATTATTCACATGAAAGTCATCATCAAGTGCTATAGTAAGCTGCAAAGTGCAAAACAAGTTGTAGTTGTGGATGTGCACATTACTATTACTAGGACATGAATGTAAAGTAATAGCCAAAGAAGAGAGATTAAAAAGTACTTTAAAGTTCAAAGTAGTATCTATCTAATGTAAGCAGGCTAAGTATTTAGTCAAAGACCACAGATTTACTTGTGAAACTAATGAGACCAGAAAGAACTCCTTAAGGGTGAGACACTGGGACTTTCAAGCTTACTGCTAATGCCATGGAGTTCTCCAATATCTAAGCTAGTATTTTTCTGTTAAATTTGTTTTGGTGTGATTTCAGTTATTCCTTTCAGTTTCTCCCCATCCTTCCCATAAGCAGCCAGTCAGGTCACACTGATAAGTAGTACATTCCAGACAAAGCCAAATTTGAATATAGCAGTGTCCCATACAGGTCCCAAATACCTATAAAGACTTTTGACAGCCTTGAGGCAATAAAATATTTCTCCCTCAGAAGAGAATAAAAATATCAATAAGAAAACATTACAGTTGCTCATTTGAGTCCAAAATGGTGAAGGAATAGGAGATATTCATCTCATTTGGTCCCAGGAATTCAGCTAGATAGCTATCAAATCATTCTGAAAACCCAGGAACTCAATCAGAGATCTAAGAAAAGAAGAGCTGCAACTCTACAAATAGCAAAGTGACCACTTTCTGCAAGAGTGACAAGACAGAAAAACTCACTTCAAAAAAGAGAACAAGAGGCAGTACTGACAGTCAGGGACCTAATCAATATGGATATAAGTAATATGTCAGAATTAGAGTTCAGAATAATGATTATAAAGGTATTAGCTGGGCTTGAAAAAGCATAGAAGGCATTAGAGAACCCCTTTATGGAGAAATAAAAGAATTAAACTCTAATCAAGTCAAAAACAAAAAGGCTATTAACAAGTTATAATAAAAAATGGAGGCTCTAAGTGGTAATAAAAATGAGGCAGAAGAGAGATTTAATGATATAAAGAAGACAAAATGATGGAGAATAAAGAAGCTTTGAAAAAGAAAAACAACTATTGGATCATGAGGGGAAAATTCGAAAGATAAATGATACCATAAAGCAAAACAATATTATAATAATTGGGATCCCAGAAAGAGGCAGAAGATATATTGAACCAAATTATGGCAGAGAACTTCCCTAATTTGGGGAAGAAAGCAGGCATTCAAGTGCAGGAGGCACAAAGAACCTCCCTCAAAATCAATAAAAATAGGTCAATACATCAACATATAATGGTGAAACTCGCAAATCTTAGAGATTTGAGAAAGAGAAAGAGAAAATGCTGAAAGCAGCTCCAGACAAGAGGTCCATAATCTACAAGGGTAGAAACATTAAACTGGCAGCAGATATACCCACAGAGACCCAGATGGCCAGAAAGGATTGGAATGATATATTCAGGGTGCTAAATGAAAAAAAAATATGCAGCCAGGAATACTTTATCCAGCAAGGATGCCATTCAAAATAGAAAGAAAGATAAAAAGCTTCCAGGACAAAGAGAAATTAAAGAATTTATGATCATTAAACCAACCCTGCCAGAAATATTAAAGAGGGTCCTTTAAGCAAAGAGAGAGCCCAAAAGCAACATAGACCAGAAAGAAACAGAGACAATATACGAAAACAGTGACTTTACAGGTAATACAATGGCACTAAATACATATCTTTCAATAGTTACTCTGAATGTAAATGGGCTAAGTGCCCTAGTCAAAAGACACAGGGTATCAGACTAAATAAAAAAGCAAGACCCACTTAAATGCTGTCTATAAGAGACTCATTTTACACCCAAAGACACTTCCAAAGGGATGCAAAGGGATGGAAAACCATTTATCATGCTAATGGACATCAAAAGAAAGCTGAGATAGCAATCCTTATATCAGACAAATTATTTTAAACCAAAGACTATAATAAAAGATGAGGAAGGACACTATATGATGATTAAAGGGTCTATCCAACAAGAAGATCTAACAATTGTAAATATTTATGCCCCTAACTTGGAGGCAGCCAATTATATAAACCTATTAATAACAAAATCAAAGAAACACATTGAATATAATACAATAATACTAGGGGACCTAAACACCCCCATTCGTAGCAATGGACAGATTATCTAAACAGAAGGTCAACAAGGAAAGAAGGGCTTTGAATGACACATTGGACTAGACGGATTTCACAGATATATTCAGAGCATTCCATCCAAAACAACAGAATACACATTCTTCTCCAGTACACATGGAACAGTTTCCAGACTAGATCACAGTATGTGTCAAAAATTGGGTCTCAACTGGTACCAAAAGATTGGGATCATTCACTGTATATTTTCAGACCACAGTGCTTTGAAACTTGAACTCAATCAAAATAGGAAATTTGGAAAGAACTCAAATATATGAAGGCTAAAGGACATCCTACTAGGGGCACCTGGGTGTCTCAGTCATTAAGTGTCTGCCTTCAGCTCAGGTCATGATCCTAGGGTCCTGGGATCAAGCCCCACATCGGGCTCCCTGCTCAGTGGAAAGCTTGCTTCTCCCTCTCTCACTCCCCCGTTTGTGTTCCCTCTCTCACTGTGTCTTTCTGTCAAATAAATAAAATCTCAAATTAAAAAAAAAAAAAGAGCATCCTACTAAAGAATGAATGGGTAAACCAGGAAATTAAAGAAGAATTTTTAAAATTCATGGAAACAAATGAAAGTGAAAACACAAAAGTTAAAACTTTTCAGATGCAAAAGTGGTCCTAAAAGGAAAGTATATAGCAATACAACAAGCCTTTCTCAAAAAAACAAGAAAGGTCTCAAATACACAATTTAACTTACATCTATAGGAGCTGAAGAAAGAACAGCAAATAAAGCCTTAACCCAGAATGGGAAGAGATTTACTAAAGATTAGAGTAGAAACCAATGAAATAGAAACCAAAAAACAGTAGAACAGGTCAACAAAACTAGGAGCTTGTTCTCTGAAAGAATTAATAAGATTGATAAACCCCTGCCAGACTTATCAAAAAGAAAAGAGAAAGGACCCAAATAAATAAAATCATGAATGAAAGAGAGATCACAACCAACACTGAAGAAATACAAACAATTGTAAGAACATATTATGAGCAACTATATGCCAACAAATTAGGCAATCTGGAAGAAATGGATGCATTACTAGAGACATATAAACTACCAAAAGTGAAACAGGAAGAAATAGAAAATCTGAACAGACTCATAACCAGCAAGGAAAATCTCCCAACAAAAAGAATCCAGGGCCAGATAGCTTTCTAGGGTAATAATACCAAACATTTAAAGAATTAATGCCTATTCTTCTGAGCCATGGAAATGGAAAGAAGGAAAACTTCCAAACTCATTTTATGAGGCCAGCATTACCTTCATCCCAAAATCAGACAAAGACCCTACCAAAAAAGGAGAATTACAGGCAAATATCTCTGATGAACATGGATGTAAAAATTCTCACCAAGATACTAGCCAATAGGATCCAACAGTATATTAAAAAGATTATTCACCACAACCAAGTGGGATTTATTCCTCAACTGCAAAGGTGGTTCAATATCCACAAATCAATCAATGTAAAACACTGTATTAATAAAAGAAAGGACAAGAGCCATATGATCCTCTCAATAGATGCAGAAAAAAACATTTGACAATATACAGCATCCTTTCTTGATTAAAATTCCTTGCAGTGTAGGGATAGAGGGAAAACACCTCAATATTATAAAAGCCATCTACAAAAAGCCCACAGCAAATAATCTCAATGGGGAAAAACTGAGAGATTTCCCTTAAGGTTAGGAGCACAGCAAGGATGTCCACTCTCACCACTGTTATTCAGTATCGTACTATAAGTCCTAGACTCAGCAATTAGACAACAAGAAGAAATAAAAGGCATCTGAATCAACAAAAAAGAAGTTACACTCTCACTCTTCACAGATGACTTGATATCCTATGTGGAAAACCCAAAAGACTCCACCCTAAAATTGTTAGAACTCATACGGGAATTCAGAAAAGTGGCAGGATATAAAATCAATGCACAGAAATCAGTTGCATTTCTATACACTAACAATAAGATAGAAAAGGAGAAATTAAGGAGTTGATCCCATTTACAATTGCAACAAAAACCATAAGATACCCAGGAATAAATCTAACCAATAGGCAAAGGATCTATACTCAGAAAACTATAGAACACTCATGAAAAAAGTTGAGGAAGACACAAAGAAATGGAAAAACATTCCATGCTCATGGCCTGGAAGAACAAATATTGTCACAATGCCTATGCTACCTTGAGCAATCTATACATTCAACACAATCCCTATCAAGATACCAGCCACTTTTTTCACAGAGATAGAACAAATAATCCTAAAATTTGTATGGAACCAGAAAAGATCCCAAATAGCCAAAGGAATGGTGAAAAAGAAAACCAAAACTGGCATCATAATCCCCCACTTCAAGCTCTGTTACAAAACTGCAGTCATCATGACAATGTGGTATTGGCACAAAAACAGACACATAGATCAGTGGAACCAAATAGAGACCCTAGAAATAGACCCTCAACTCTACTCAACTAATCTTTGACAAAGCAGGAAAGAATGCACAGTGGAAAAAAGAGTCTCTTCAACAAATGATGTTTGGAAAATTTGTCAGCCAAGTACAAAAGAATGAAACTGGATCATTTCCTTACACCATACACAAAAATAGACTCAAAATAGATGAAAGACTGAATCTGAGACAGGAATCCATCAAACACAGAACAGAGAAGAACACAGGCAGCAACGTCTTCAACGTTAGCCACAGCAACTTCTTGCTAGACACATCTCCATAGGCAAGGGAAACAAAAGCACAAATGAGCTATTGGGACCTCATCAAGATAAAAAGCTTTTGCATAACAAAGAAAATAGTCAATAAAACTAAAAGGCAACCTACAGAATGGGATAAGATATTTCCAAATAACATATCAAATAAAGGGCTAATGTCCAAGATCTATAAAGACCTTATCAAACTCAACACCAAAAACAAACAAACAAACAAACAAAAACAAATAATCCAGTCAAGAAATGGGAAGAAGATATGAACAGACATTTCTCCAAGAAGACATATAAATGGCCAAGAGACACATGAAAAAATTCTCCACATCACTTGGCATCAGGGAAATACAATTTCCACAATGAGATACGACCTCACACCAGTTAGAATGGCTAAACAAGGCAGGAAACAACAAATGCTGGTTAGAATGCAGAGAAAGGGGAAGTCTCTTACACTGTTGGTGGGAAAGCAACTTGGTGCAGCCACTCTGGAAAACAGTGTGGAGGTTCCTCAAAAAGTTGAAAATAGAGTTGTCCTATGACCCAGCAATTTTACTACTAAGGATACCCCAAAGATACAAATGTAGTGATCCAAAGGGACACCAGCACCTCAATGTTTATAGCAACAATGTTCACAATAGATAAACTATGGAAAGAGCCAAGATGCCCATCAACAACTGAATGGATGAAGATGATGTAGTGTATATATATACAATAGAATATTATTCAGTCATCAAAAAAAAAATTAAATCTTGCCATTTGCAATGATGTGGAATGGAACTAGATGGTATTATGCTAAGCAAATTATGTCAATCAGAGAAAAACAATTATCATATGATCTCACTGTTAATGTGGAATTTGAGAAATAAGGCAGAGGATCATAGGGGAAGAGAGGAAAAAATGAAACAAGACAAAACCAGAGAGGGAGACAAACCATAAGAGACTCTTAATCCCAAGAAACAAACTGAGGGTTGCTAGAGAAGAGTGGGGTAGGGAGAGGGAATATCTGGGTGATGGACGTTAAGAAGGGAATATGATGTAATAAGCATTGGGTATTATATAAGACTGGTGAATCACTGACCTCTACCTCTGAAACTTGTAATACATTATATGTTAATTAATTGAATTTAAATAAAAAATTAAAATTAAAAAGTAAGAAAATATTGCAGTTTATTGGAAAGTTATCAAACTGAATAGTTAATCAGCTTAAGCAGTGAAACTCTTCAGTCAGAGCAAATAAAGAAAATCATTCTCTGGAGGCTTTCAGAAGTAAAGGAAATGACCACCCCTTAGAATCAGCCTTGTGGCTATTATAATATTTGTTTCAATCTTACACCAAAATTATTTAGGTCATTTCCTGCAATTGATAGAATTGTCCATTAGTGTGATGACATTTGTAGTCTCAGAGTCAAGGAGATTTGTTTGGAATGCTAAGAAGCTTCACACAAGTCTGCTCCTATTAACTTATTTACTCTAACAGTATATAAATGTTTTAGAACATTTGGTTGCAGATATCAGTCAACAAATGGACAACTTAACAAAGAAAGTCACCACTGCTGGGTTCACCAGTTTCTACTCTGACCTAAAGAGGAGTAGGGGTGGGGGGGAGTCAGTCCATGCCAACTCAAAAGAAAGCTTTTTGCTTCCAGGACTGGCTGCCCTCCCAATTATTAATGAAGACTCCTTTTTTCCATTTCTTAATGATGTCCACAGTTGAAGTGCAAACTGACTGCAGCCGAGGATTTAAGTAGAATATTTCAAGGACATTCGTCATTAGTGGGTACAGAGAGACCAGACTCCTGTTTCAGCTTCAAGGTTTAAATGTCAAACACCTGGAGACATAATTACTCAACCTTAAAATCATTCTATGAGTTCATTGCTCTGGTTCAGGGAAAGTCAAACTAGTAAGTTAAGTTCAAGATACCAGGCTGGGGGAGGAAAGGGTGCAGAAGGTTGTGGGAGGGCAGCGAGGGAGAGATTCATGATTATGGACTTAATCCAAGAGCATCTTTGCCCCATTACACTACAGCTAGGACATAGTGCACTAAAAAGCTGTCTATACATAAACTTGGATGAGAAGAATGAAGGATTCCCTTTATGCTTGAGCAATCAGGTACAAGCAATTCAAGGCTCTTAGTGAAAGTGATCCAAAATTTTGCCATGAGGAATTTTAATAGGAATTTTAATATTGAAAGAGCTTCTTCTTTGTTTCAAGTTTAAGTCAGCTACTATTTCTAACTTCTTAGGTCTAATTCCTGAGACCTAAAGGACCATTCGCTAGCATCAACAGATATCCAGAGAACGCCCTTTGTCTTTAGTTTCAAATGTTCTGATCCTGATTTCTTTACCCTCTACACCTAATTTCCTTCTACTACTCATCCACTGTGTTGTTTCAGTCAGTCTGAATATAAATGAAAAAAACAAAAGAGCATGCAGACTAAGGATAGTCTGATCAATTCCACATACTTCCAGGAACCCTTGACTTCAAGATATTTCAGAATTCTGAAAGGCAGGGCTCACACACTCTTCTCAACTGACCAAATTCCACTGCATCTTATTACTCATAAAATACACTTTTCCATTTCCAGTGGGCATGTAAAAAGGATTCCTATTGTACTCGTGCAAAAATCACAGCTAGAAAACAGTATCCTAGCTGCCCAGCAACTTCCCAGCAGCCAGAAACTATCCTCTCACCCCAAGATGTCTCCTAACACTCACTGTCTTCTGCTATGGCACAAGAAGCAGAAATGACCAGAGTGGCTAAAGAAAAGGAAGAACTAAAAAGTCCAAACCTTAAATTAGGTCACACAGAAATGGTGAGTGACAAGACAAACTAGAAACCTTTACAAACTTATGATTTTACCTAAAACCATGAAAATGCTGAAATCTAGCATATTATCACACATGTATCAAATACTTATAATTCCTACTGCTTGTACATCCCCTAGAACCTAGCCAAACATTTATTTTCTTTTCCTGACCACCCAGTGGAAACCCTACTGGATGGAAATTATTTCCAGGAAAAAGAATTCACTCATCCTTACTGAATGCTAAACAAAGTAAAACAATTCAAAGTAATTTTTTAGCCTAATAAGATCTCTAAATTTGACTTAAGAATTTAGTCAATGCCACCTTCTTAATTAATAAGGATTATAAATGAGAATGTAAGATGGACAGGAAATGCAAATCCACCTGTAATAGAGAACAAGGGGTCACTTCTAATCTTGAAGTTAAGGACCCAGTTAAAAGATAAAGATAAAAAAGATAAAACCAGTATATTCCCAATACAGTAGATCTTAGTTTATCTTTCCTTTTTTTTTTTTTTAAGATTTCATTTATTTATTTGACAGAGAGAGATCACAAGTAGGCAGAGAGGCAGGCAGAGAGAAGTCGGGGGGTGGGGGTGGCCGGGGGGGATAGGCTCCCTGCTGAGCAGAGAGCCTGATGCGGGGCTTGATCCCATGATCTGAGCCAAAGGCAGAGGCTTTAACCCACTGAGCCACCCAGGTGCCCCAGTTTATCTTTCGTCTTGTTAAAGTTTTGGTTTATGCAACCAAACTACTCTACTTTGGTAGAGTCTTTGGTTGAGTAGTCTTCTTCCTGAATGACTGCTGAAGAACATAATCCACCCCAATCTATTTTTGCCAAAGCTGCATGTGATCATTTCAACCAGATTAATGGAAATTCTGGGCATGGATGTACATGTGACATCAGTGTAAGAAGTGGTATCAAGCAACCTAACTGCAAAATTCATAACATGTTTTCACATAAAAGCTTAAGGGCCTAACAATTAGCTATAATTTATTATGTTTAAAGTTGGTGGTCAATTTATCAAAGCAGGAAAGTCAAAATATTTGTTTCACCTTCCAAAAGTAAGAGTTCAAAAACTCAGGTTCCTGGGGCACCTGGGTAGCTCAGTGGGTTAAGCCTCTGCCTTCGGCTCAGGTCATGATCTCAGGGTCCTGGGATCGAGCCCCGCATCGGGTTCTCTGCTCGGCAGTGAGCCCGTTTCCCCCTCTCTCTGCCTGCCTCTCTGTCTACTTGTGCTCTCTCTCTCTCTCTCTCTCTCTGTCAGATAAATAAATAAATTAAATCTTTAAAAAAAAAAAAAAACTCAGGTTCCTAATAGGATAGTCATGGAAAATAATTGTTCTTTTACATCTATACACAATCACTTGGAAATGATCCTTTCTCAAAGATTATTCATTAAAAAGACAAAACAAAACAAAAACAAAATACTCAAAGGGCAATTTGCTGGGTGCTGGAAATAAGAGAATAATTTGATGTGGCCTCTTCATTCAAGGTGTTTACTACCTGATATATATAGAACTAATTTTAGGACAATGTGATATAAGTCGTAATATAGGTATGAACCAAATATTGCAAGTATACCATTGTCTGAGAATCCCTTGTCAAATTTACTTCAAGTAGGAGCTCATTTTTTACAAAATATTTGTTTCATTTCACAAAGCTAAAAGCTCACAAACTTGGGTTCCTATTAGGACAGTCATAGGAAAATAGTTGTCACTGTACCCACCAGCAGCTTAAACTCAATTTCTGTTCAGTTGATATGATCATTTATTACACCCATGGTGCTGGGAGTACCCACAGAGATGCAGTCCTATCAGAGGGTCTTCTTGAAAGTATACCATGGGAGTTCTCAGCTTGTGCAAATATCCCAAGAATTACTAGAATATTTAAGTTATTGGAATCGTTTCCCTTACTATAAGCCTTAGAAGTTTAAAAAATGTGTTTTACAAGATGGGATTGGGAGGGAGACAAACCATAAGTGACTCTTAATCTCACAAAACAAACTGAGGGTTCCTGGGGGGAGGGGGTTTGGGAGAGGGTGTTGGGGTTATGGACATTGTGGAGGGTATGTGCTATGGTGAGTGCTGTGAAGTGTGTAAACCTGGCGATTCACAGACCTGTACCCCTGGGGATAAAAATATATTATATGTTCATAAAAAATAAAAAATTAAAAAACAAAAAAACAAAATGAAACAAAACAAAACAAAATGTGTTTTAAAGTTAGGGAGAAAGAAACCTACTGTGTGCACAAGTTTTAAATATTGTTTAAGGCGGTTTCCAGAACTATAAAATGAATTTCCCTTTTTTCTTTTTAGCAGCACATTTGCAGTGCTGCAAACACAAGCCAACTTGCAAATACAGACTCACTCTAAGGTGGCAAAAGCCATATCAGGATGCATCAGGAGAGTTTAACTGGAAGTCTTCCCCCTCTCATTTTCTAGTTCAGTGTTTCCACTGGAAACATTGGAAACTGGAAGGGAAGGTTAAAAAAAAAAAAAAGAAGAAGAAGAAGAAGAAAGAAGAAAGAAAAAAAGTTCCAGAGTTTAAAAATGTCAGCATTTGACTGATTGGAGTAGCCTTCCTGGCTTAACCAGCAAGTTGATTTGATGGGTTCATCCGTTAATACAGTAAAACACATGTTAAAGATTACAAATTGTTTAACAAGTTTTGACAAACAAGTCCCCTGGTGTTCCTGAAATTTCTCAGAAGCAGATGGAAGGGGGACAATTTTATAGATTCCCCCTTCCTATCTGCGCAAAGCCACAGAGGTCTAAAGTAGGTATTAGTGCAAATAAGGGACATTGTCAGACAATAAAGAGACACAATTGCCTCTGTTAGCACAACAATTAATTTTGTTTGCAGAGTACCAGTCAGTCTATTTGTTACCAGGAATGTGCTAATTATTCTTGCTAATTACATGCAAAACATTCATTATCACCTATAAGTGGAGCCGGACCCCTCAGGTTTCAGTGACAAATTAATTACTGTGTTTTCCTTCTGAATGTACTTCTAGTCAGTTCTGGTATTATCTGAAAAATAAATGGTTTAGCAGCCTGTCTCTCAGAGCCACTCATTAAAATGAAAAGTAGGCCTGCAGAGCTATATCAATTTTCCTTCCCTATTCTATTAGGATGGTAGTCCCTGAAATTCTCCGAAGTTCTACCACAAATTTATAAACTCTGAAGCCTGGTAAAATGCATGCAGCTGTGTCATTTAGTACCAGATGCCTATTTCCACCAGTGACCACTCACTGAAATCAGGAAGATACAAACTAAAGAGCAAAGGATCCTATACCCTGAACACACACGGGCCCCTTTGGCCTTGTTGTTGTTGTTTTTTTGTTGTTGTTGTTTTGTTTTTTAAGATTTTATTTATTTATTTGACACAGTGAGAGAAATCACAAGTAGGCAGAGGCAGGCAGAGAGAGAGGAGGAAGCAGGCTCCCCACCAAGCAGAGAGCCCGATGCAGGGCTCGATCCCATGACCCTGAGATCATGACCTGAGGCTTAACCCACTGAGCCACTCGGGCACCCTGGCCTTGTCTTTTAAAAAGTTGGGGCAACATCGTGTTGTCTAGTCCAAATTTAGAATAACTGAGTTTTATCCCTCCTCAACATGGGATTCAGTCAATCACAAAGCAGATCTTGAATTGCCAGCTTCTTTGGCCCTTCCATCTTGGTTGGGAACAAACCTGACAGTATAGAGGCACATATTTGTATTCTAAATGTGGATTACATCAGAAAGACTAGTATCTGCGCATATGTAATTCTGGCTTGACCCTATATTGCCTGGAATTGTTCTGTCTTGACTGGTCCTAACGGGCAAGGAGCCAATCTTTTTTTTTTCCAAGATTTTATTTATTTGAGAGAGAGTGATGAGAGAGAGTACAAGCAGGGTGAGGGGCAGAGGGAGAAGCAGACTCCCCACTAAGCAGGGGACCCCACCCCCACCCCATGTGGGACTCTCCCAGGTCATGACCCAAGCCAAAGGCAGAAGTTCAACTGACTGACCCACCCAGACACCCAGGAACCAATCTTTCTCTTTCACTCTCTCCTCACCTTACACTGGCTCACCATAGTGGCAGCTGACTAAAGGCTTATGGAATGAAAAGATGGATCTGCTTGGCTTTGGGCCCATTCTGATGTGTATCCTGAACCAATAATTTGGGGTTAGCTCTCACTAACTCCTCTTCCCACCATTTAAGCTCACTTTCAGGAACTCTTTAAATTAGCATTTCAGGATAAAAGTTTGCTCCTGAGGGGGAGGTGGGAGAAGGCTATGGTGCCACCATCTCTATACTCCCAGAAGCCCTCTAAGACCAGTTCAGGTACATGGCTCCTTGGAAAGCCAGCATCATCTCCAACCCCAATGGGTTCAGAATGGACCAGAGCCTGAGGAGAAACTATCTCCATTTTAATCAATCATCTTCCTTTAACCCACTATGTGCCTACAACTCTCGTGGCATATTTAACAAAGTCAGGTATTCATGGTCCCATAAGTTTGTATCCGTGTTCTTTCTAAATCTTCCTCTCATGGGTCCCTTCATATTTGCCTTGGCTCTTTTCAGGTGCATGTGCCTTTTATATACAAACATTTGTCTAATTTCTGCAATAGCTCTAAAATAATGAAGTTTTCACTGTCACATACTTTATTCTTTACACTATTTTCAATTTAAAACAGCATATTAGTGGACATATAGCAAGCTAAATGAACATCCGCTGGAGGCACACATAAATTTCACATTGAAATAATCCACTGTAGTTGATTTTTCCAGAATTTGGGTTTATGGGCTTGTGGCTGTTATGTTTCACAAAGGAAGATGTTTAGAGTTTTGGCTCCTTTGTTTTTAATATCACGTCTATTTTGTTCTCTAATTTTCCTAAGTTGGTGATCACCTCATCTGAAATGTGTAAGTTTAAATAGCTAAAGTAAAGCAATATGTGCCTTAATACGATAAAACCAAAAATGCCGTAACAGATCATGGGCATATTTCTGCCTAATTTCTGGTATGATAACAGGGAGAGCACATAGCTGAATTTAATCTCTGCAGCAGGTCACATCTATCTCAGCCTCCCTTTCTTCACCTCCCTGTGCCTTTCAATGTCCTGTACCCTACCAGGTCACTACCATGTCCACACCTTGCTTCTGCTTCCCCCACCTTTCCAAAATCCCATCCCTTGTTTTCATTCATTCTCCAGTGTTTACCTGTTTACTATTTATAATTTTATTTCTTTTTACTCTTTTACTATTTAACCACTGTTTAACACTTTTTATATAGTCTAATTTATCTTCTTCCTATTACTTCAAGGTTTTGCTAATATCAAATCCATGTTATTTTAGCCAGTCTCCTACCACTTGTAGATCTTCACAGGAGTTCTAGAGGTCAAGTTAACCCAAAGGAATTAATTTCTAATGGTGAGAATGGCTAATAACGTGGTATCATGGTGATAGAATTATTTCGGAAATGGCAGGAAGCCGTTGGCAATCCAGCTGCACAGTCATACACAGTATGTGACTTGTCCAAATGAAACATTAGTCTGGCCCTCCGTTTTTTCTGTTCTTCAAGACCTTCAGGGGGAAAGACCACTCTCAAGAATACACTGAAGGAATTCTCTACACTTAAACTGACCTGTTCAACTAAATATCTAACAAAAGCTTCAATTTCTTAAAATAATAGGTGTTCTAAAATAGAAAGTGACTTTGTTATTCTCAGGGTCCAGCATGCAATCCTTGAATGTCAGGCTTTGAGCTCAATGACCAGATCCCTTTGCAGGGAAAGTTAAGAGCATGCACCTTGGAGTCAAGGAGACATTGACCTTGCACCTGGTTCTTAATATTCTGTGACAAGTCTTGGTTTCTACATGAGTAAGACATGAGAACATCACAAGGTGGTATGAGATTAAAGGTAAAAAAATATCTGACATTCAAGTACCTTATTGGCCAAGGAAATCCAGGCATGGTTAAAGAACGGCTCTATCATCTTTGCATGTTACTTGGATTTGCACATTGTTGTCTCACCCATCTCCACAGAATTAAAGAAATAAGCAAATCCTAATTCCACTAACCTAAAAACTGAAGATCTCTTTCCCATTTAGCCTATACTTTCAAAAGAAAACAAAGCAAATAAAACTAGTTTTTAGGAACTAAAAAAAGTTTTATGAATTTCTGGTATTAACCAGTACCATCATGCTGTGAGCCTGGGACACGCAAAGGATTTAGGAAAAGCAAAAGATGAGGAAAAGAGGCATGGTAGGTCTGAAGAGAGGAAAAGGCTGGACTCCAGGTCCAGGCTGGTTTTGAGGATAGGTGGGCACAAGCTACAGCAACCTTCTCCTGACTCTGGAGCCGCAGATCCATCTCTCATGCTCCCCACACTGCACATGAATATGGAATCCTCCACCAGGAACATTCCAATCTGAAACACACACATGCCATTGGCAGCAGATAAGAGGACATGTCAGGGGAAAATCTGATGTATCTTTGCCCTAGAGCTGATTTTCACCTGGCAGGGCCATGTTTCCAAAATCTTCAGTTCCTCTCTTCCCCTGCAGCTAAATTAACCCTAAAATTCTACTTCTTGGGCCCATTTCAGAGCTCCAGATTTCACATATTTTCCTCCTACACAAGTTAAAACTATACAGTGTATCCTTCAGCAGCACTGATTTTTAATCAATTCCTGCCGAGAATGTTGCGTTCCACTCCAGTGTGAGGGAGTGTCTGTCATCCCGCTGGTAAGGACTACCAGCCCAGAATGAGTGCCATAACTGTCCTTCTCCAGATAGGATATCTGGGTATAACTCACCCTTTGTGCTCTTTGGCAATCTAGCAGCATTCTATTACATTGGTCACAAAGACATCTTCTCTATGATACATAATCCATTTCCATTTGGTAACTCCCAAAGCAGTTCATTGAGAATATCGTAGAAAGAGTAAACTTAATGAATGATCCTTCTGAGAAATAATGTCAGAACTGGATTTCTGCCTCCTCTCCCCACCCAAAATCTCACAGCAGAAAGATCTTAATAAAATTAGTGTTCCTTTAAGTTTTATTATGAAAAAATAGGTAATAATCAATGATATGTGCATGTACTATTTTCTCTAAGACTTGCAAATGTTACATAAGACTTTGATCATCACACTTACATCCCAAAAATGGACCGCTGAAAGAAAGCTATTCACATTCATTTCAAAAGAATGTTAGAAAATATCACAGAAACTTAATTTTTGAATTTAGGTGGATTTTACTTACTGATTCCATGAATCAGAAAGCATTCAGTCAAGAAAACAGAGAGGAGCCCGAAGAATTATACAAAGCTACAGAGTTTTATAGACCAAAGTAAGCATGAACAAGAAGTTATACTAGTTATACTAGTCAAGCATGGATTGGCTGATGCAGGGTTGCCTTTCTTATCTGGAATAATAAGGAACTTGGCTAGGTTAAGTTACAGAGCTGAGCAGGCAAGTTCTGAGTGGCTGGGTTTTGGTTTCCTTACATAGGCTGCTAGTTCTGGTTGGCTTACATAGGCTGCAAAGGTACTAGAAGCACCTCAGTCTAAATTTAACTATAGACACTGTCTTAGTTTAGATTACTATTACAAAGTACCATAGACTGGGTGGCTTAGAAACAATGGAAATGTATTTCTCATAGTTCTGAAGCCTGGCTGTCCAAGGTCATGGTTCCAGCTCTGGTCCTGGTGAGAGCCCCCTTCCATGTTATAGACTGCTGACTTCTTGTATATTCATGGTAGAAAGAAAGCAAAAGAGTTGTCTGGGGTCCCTTTCATAAAGGCATGAATCCCCTTCATGAGGGCTCACCCTCATGATCTAATCACCTCCCAAAGGCTCCACCTCCTAATACTGTCTTAGTGGAGGTTGAGAGTTTAACATATAAATGAGGGGTGGAGAGGATACAAACATTCAGTCCATTGCAAACACCTATGAAACTGAATAATGTAAGCACAACCCAGACAGCACTCAACACCTCCACACTTCAACAGTCATTTAATAAGTTCTTGGAAACTGAGTTGCTAGGTGTCATTTGGGAGGTCTCTCTAATATTAAACCAGTCATCATCTCCCCGGTATTTAACATGAAGTCAGGAGTCCATGATAAGGTACTCAAAGTAAAAGAGAAGTTCCACCAAAATAGATGAGAAAGCATGTTCCCTCCAGAGTAGAGTGTTTAAATTTCTACACAAGAGTCAATCAAATTGGTTCATTTAATCAGTAAAACAGATCTAAATGTACCCTGAGCACCTGAAACTTGAAGGACAAGGAATAACTGGTTAACTCCGCTTTCACATCAACGCCTTAAAGAAAGGAATAATCTGAGCCCCTGCTGTTGCCTGGTGCTGAGTTGTGCTGGCAGCTCAGTGACTGATCTGGACATAGATGTGATTTATTTGGCCGGAACAGTGTATAGATTTTTATGGGCCAGAATTTAAAAATTGGGAGAGCTCACATAAATCTGCAGTTCCAAATACTTTAAAAAAAAAACTCAAAAAAAAAAAAAACAAGAAAACAACAAAAACCCCACAACCAAATATAAACCTTGTTTTCTGCATTTCACAGCACTAGTTATTATATGTGTTTTCCCTATAAAATCTTTTGACTTATAAAATGTGCATGTTTGGATTTTAACTAGTCATCTGGTTCAAAAGTTGTGCAAATAAACAAAATGTGGAAAAAAAAATCAGAAGTTCTGACAATATCAGGCCACGTCCCTGTATGATAAGAGTTGGCTGAACTGGGCACAGGCACCCTCTGTAGCAGAGACCAGTAATCTTGAGGGCTCTACTGCCTCCCCCCAACCTTCTGTAATTTTCTATCTGGCTCACTTGTCTCCTACCTTATCTGCTTGGCCCATGTTGGCATGACAATTTCTGACTGAGCTATAAATAAGTAATAAATATATTTAATATTTACTGATTCTTCAGGTGTTCTTAAAGTTTTATTTATTTTTTATTTGAGAGATTTTAAAGAAGAGTGAGCATGGTGAGAAGGGTAAGGAGTGAGGAGGGGCAGAGGGAGAAGGAGAGATAGAATCCCAAGCAGACTTTGTACTGGGTGCAAAGCCCTGGGTGGAGCTTGATCCTATGACCAGAGATCATGACCCCAGCAGAGAACAAGAGTCAGAACCCCAAATGACTGAGTCACCCAGGTGTCCCCTCAGGTATTCTTTAAAGGTCATACTAATCCTGAAGATAATCTTGGCAGAAAAAATGGAAAGGTTTTTTTGCCTAGCACAATCTAAAAAGAAGAAAGGATCCCTAAGAATGTGAAAGGTTATTAAAGACTTGGAGGAAGAGGAGTGGTCCAAGAGGATAGAGTTGACCACAGAGCAGGAATTCTAACCAGGAGGTGATACAGCCACCCTGTATGTGAAAAACTCTATTCTTGAATGGGACAAGGAGTTGCATTGAAACCAAATTATTCTGATGAGAAACTAAACACATTTTTGGTTCTGAGATGTATTCCATAATCAGATTGCTTTATAAAGCAATGTACAACCAAAAAAATGCCATCAGTCTTACAGAGAGTCTGGAAATCAACCTGTCCGTGATTCATGAAAACACTGCATGAAAAGCTAGCCCACCCAAGACCCCTGGCAGATGCAGACAGATAGACAATATGCTATCTAAAAGACCAAAGTGATTAAAACAATCTCCAGAAGATGAAGGAGACTTATTCACTAGGAAACAAGGTAGATTGTCAGCAATTAGGCAAATCAGGACAAGAGAGGAAAAAATGATCAGAGAGAAAGCCCTTTCATGACTAATATCAGTCTTTAACAATGCCAGAGCCCACAGTGATCCCATTTTCCATGGCTTGTGAACCCTGTTTAAATTGCAAGACACAAAAAACACTTGAAATTGTTTCACTGTTTGTCCTAAAAAAATCAGAAAGAGCACAGTTGAAAGGACCCTTGGAGATCACCTAGATTGGAAATCCTCATTTTACAGATGAGGAAACTGAGGCTCAGAAGGTAACTTTGTTGGCTATGACAGAGCAGCTAACAGCGAGCTGAGATGAGCACCGCCTTCCCTACCACCTGCTGCTGCAGCCTTCTGATTTCTGAAACAATGCACAGCATGTCATTCAAGGAAATAGTATATTCTGTGATGCTTTGAATAAAAAAATATTATCTCTTCAGAGAAGAAAATCTAAATAAGAGAAATAGAAGGTAGAATGGGCCTACTCTCCCTTCCTTATTAATTGATAAGAAGGATTCTTCTGAAAAATGCATATCATTTGTAACTCTCATCTTCCACTATGCTATTCTTTACCTCAGAGTAGAAAATGTTTCAAATATTTAAGAAATGAAGCTAATTATTCAAAAATAGCTGAATCGCTAATATAAGGTCTAGGAGAATTCATTTTTTGAACATTTCTTCATTTCCAATGTAAATCCCAGGTAGCTAAGATAGCAGACAGGTTTGGAGAAAGGAAAAAAACCCTACCTTTATTTTCAGGCTTGTACTTGACTTGGGAAATAAGTTAATTATTAAACTAGTTTCATTTTTAAAAAGAAAATGTAATCATTCCTTCTTTATTCCAAATGTATGCTTTACTTAGGAGCAGAGATGTCATTCCATTTGAAGAACTGTTTGCTTGAGCTCAGAATTACCCCAGGGCAATGTATTATTGATAAATCCATTTTCTTATATAATCATCACTTCACATTTACAGCATTTCGTAGGATTCTATCTGTAACCTTAGCATGGCTTTCCTAGGCAAGAGTGCTAAGGTCCATGTTGCTCAGAAAAAAACAACCGTATTCTGCTAGGTTAACTTTTGTATTTGAAGCCTTAGAATAGTTTGACAAGACTTTCTCACAGAAAACACACAATTGAGGTTACTTGTAGCTATAAGGCCTGCAACATTTTAAGACTCATATGATTATCTGCATACATTTACATATATTTAGAGCACCTCCATTCAAAAGAATAAAGGTCCACTTTATAGAGATGGATATGGAGGCTATGACTGAGTGACAACACAAAGGCTTATTTAAACATTATTGGTCTCTGCATTCATTTATTTTCTGATGACAGAGGGGTCAGTTAAGGAACTTTACCTCTAATACCCTTCACTAAACCAGTATTGTACTTTTTGTCTTCCTTTTTTATTCTTGAGGGTTGGTTGGTCGGTTTTTGGCTTGTTTTTCCTTTTTATGTTGTGTGTGTGTATTTGGCATTTACTTGTGCAATGGGAGAAAAAAAAAAAAACACCAGCTAACATGAGGTGAGAAAAATGCATGGTGTACTATAGCAGGATACTCAAGAATCTCTCAAGTGTTTGAATAAACACATACCACACCAATTAAAAAAAAAAAAAAGGAGCTGGTTTAGCAAAAAGACAAACATAGTCTTCCGAGGCTGTCCAATGGACAGGCATGTCCAAGTGCATTCCTGGGGCCTGGGACGGCACTAACACTTCCTTTCAGCCTAATGGGCCCTGAGCCCCATCCTTTGTCTGCTGATTAACTGCTCTGTTCATTGACCAAACCACTAATTGCATGTTCCTTATAGTTACCCTCCATTACTGTAAGAATTAATGAGACACAATTACAGCTCCCAGAAATCTCAGGCCTAGCCAACTGCACAGTAGTCCAAATGAATTAGAACTCTTGAAGAGAAAAGAGGAAAAAAAACTAGTCAATTGTTCACAGGAAGCAGAATTATTTTGTTTAAAAATTTGTATTTATTTGAAGTCGTTTCATAATTAGGCCCAGGGGGTGAAAGTAAGAGGAAAGAGAGAAAGAATGGGTGAAGGACTTGGGAAATCATGAACTTTCCCTGAGAAACCACGGTGAATGCAAAGGAACATAAGTAATTCAGTTGTAAGAAAAACTTAGATATAAGAAAAGTCAACAGAATCAATGCATGAATTTTACATAAAACCAGTAAGAAATCAGCTACTTAAGTAGAGCATATAGTACACAGAAACATACTGTAAGAAAGTCTTCTTCATTTTGTCCCCCATACAAATGATATTTTCTCCAATATTTTGCCAAAAATTCTAAGTTGTATTAATATTCCTCAGCTGGTGGAATTTGATGTTCATTAGAACCCATGGCTCATTTGCCTAGTTTTGTGGAAGAATTCCAAGTGACCCAAGAGGGGCTGGCTCTTTATATAATGGAGGGAAAAGAAGTAATTTTCCCATTACCAAATCTTTCCAAATTTAAAAAAAAAAAAACACAAAACCCTTAACTCTGAATATGGACATAATTCCAGGATACTTTAAATCGCAATTATTCTAAGACTCCTTATAGGTTTTACAGATCTTGGTTTTCATGACTTGTTCTCATACATTTCTATTAAGGTTATTTTATCACCAGTCTGATAAAAGTACTATTTTATTCCAATTTTCCCCCCAAATAAGGACATATTTATATTCTTACATACATATATATGCACACTCAAACAAATTATTGCTGTCTTTTCAGAGGAGGTTTGTGTATCGACATACCCCATCCACCCCAGCAGGGCTGTGTCTACCTTCTATATCTCCTTCCTCCTTTGCAGAATTCCCTCACCCTCCCCTGCCTCTCAAATCTTATCCATGCTTCAAGGCCAGCTCCTTTACAACCTACCTCCCAACCCCATCCTCCCGTCAAAAGAAATTACTCTCTCTTCTGACATCCTGAGGCACATATTGCTTGTACCAACTTGTACCAAACGTTTGTTACTTAATCATAAGCAGTATCAACTTTTCTGCAAATAAATGCCTGGGTCTTTGTCTAGACTGCAAATTCCTTAAAGAAAAGAGAGAAAACTTTTCCTCCTCCCTCTACTACTGTCCTCCATCCCAAAGAGACACTTAGCGTTTGTTGCCTTATGTCCCTGTGAGAACTTAATAAGCATCTTAGGAATAAATAAATCCATGAATACATGAATCAGTGCAGAAAAGGCACTTTGGAGTAAAAAAGTAGATGATAAGAAACAAGAGTGATTTAACATGCTAAAATGTCTATGAACAGATATAGAGACAGTTGGCTAAGGGTTAGGGACCCAACGTCTTCCTCAGATCCACTTTATTTGAATATGCTTCAGGGGGAGGGAGTTAATGAATGACTTTAAGGGAGGAGAGGGTTTCCTCTGGAGCTCTAGAAGTACAAGAACTCATTACAGGGAGGGGAAATGACCAAATGAATGGATTAGCAGGGCAATTAGAAATGCTGTGAGATGAGATGTTAGAACCGCAAGAGATTGAGAGCAAAGATTTTGGGTATTGATATGGATATAAAGGAAGTGGCCCATGCAAACATCCAAGGAGAATATTCATCTTAGTATCTAAAATGAGAACAAACGAGGTGGAGGCAATGAAGAGGAGATAGGAAGGTAAGCCCACATTAGGTAGTTTCCTCGCTCTTTAGGAAAGGAAAGAAGAAGAGGATATTGTGAGAAGAAAGGAGTACACAGCTGCAAGTGAACATGAGCACAAGAGAATAGAAAAAGTTGCCTTAGCTCTTCAGGGCAAGGAAAGGCAAACTTCCTGTCTCCCCCTGGCATGTCTACCAGTTTGCCAGCTTTCAAACAATTGCAGCTAATGTTTATCAGTACTGGTACCCCCTCAAGAAATTAAAGTCTAGCTAAGAGGATAGGCTACATCAGTTTTCTCTCAAAACATTATTTGTCAATAGGTATTCAATCTGGACAAGAAATAATAACCTTAAATAAATCTGAAATTTCAAGGAATTTCGATGGGGAGGGGGGAAACAAAATACACACATTTATTCCTGACAAACACACTGAAAAGTGCAGCGTTAGGGACAAGTACACACAGAAAGAGGATAAAGAATTTTGAAGAAAGGAGGGACACAAATACATAAGCTCACCATCCAGATTGTTATGGTCGTCTATAGATTGTCAAACTAAATTCTCACTGTACATCCATATATTTAGTATATTGTCAACACCATCAGAATTAAGCTTTCATAACTTTGGGGATGTTGTATTGGTTTAATTTATCAAGCAAATTAATAGTTAGGGTTTTCAGCTAGACTCATTAGCTACAGGCATCTATAGAATAGTGTCAACCAAAACCAAAACAATTCCATCACCTTGGCTATTTAATTTAAGAAAGTCAACTACCTATCAGTAAAGTACTCAACTAAAAATTGCATTCATTAAAACATTGTTTTAATTACAAACAAGGATATCAAAAAATGCTCAACCTCACCAATAGTATTGTTATATTACATTTACATAATAGGCATGTATATTTGTTATTATATGTGAAATAAAAAAATCAATAAGAACATTTTAATCATTAATTGATTCTAGAAGATGCACAATAACCAGGGTCCTCTAAAAAATTGGTGAACAGAAGTTTAAATTGATATAAGCCTTTTGGAGGGGAATTTGTCTCTAGTTAGTAAAAATGAAAATATGCACGTGCTTTAACTCAGCAATTCTTCTTACAGAATTTTTCCTAATGAAGTATTCTCACAAGGGCACAAAGCTATTCCTTTCAGCATTATTTCTAAGTGTGGAAAAATTAGAAATAGTGCACTTACTCAACAATAAGCAATTGGTAAAATAAATTATGGCAAACTATAAATAATGAGATAATATGCAACACATTTTTAATTAACTTATAATCCATATAGACTAACCAAAAAATGTACAAAGTATGTTTAATGAAAAAGTTAGTGCCAGAATGTATTTAGGATATATTAATATGCATCAATAATAATTACATACTAACTACTGCAACATATGTGACAAATTTTGGAAAAATACAGATAAGTTACCATGAAGGAGTGGTGAGTAGGCAGAGAAGAGATTACAAGAGCCTATTAATTTCCATTCTACACCTTTCTGTGCTCTTCTGAATTTTTTTATAACAAGAATATATTATTTGTGTAATCAGGCAAAAAAAGCGAAAATATAAAGAGTCAGTGCTCTAATTCTTTTGAAGTTTCTTCCCAGTCAAGGTCAGCAATTCTACTACTAGGAAACGTGAATTTTTCCTCCCTGAGCGGCATACTAAACAACACTACAAGCACACCCACATGAGCTATCAGGCACCTTCTCAAACTCTCCAGGTTTTAACTAGCTTATTTCCACGTCTATCATTAGTTCCATCGTACCCTACATTCAAAAACAGCTCCAAAAGAGACTTGAAGCTATACTGAAAGAAAATGGGGATAATTTTAGACTTTCTTAATTAACATTACTCAGAGTAACTTGGGCTCTTTTTAAGTAACATACCCATTGGATTTTCATGTATTTCAATGGCACAGATCTGTTTTTATATTTTAAAATATCGGTTGTAAACCCACTTTGTGAAATTGATTTATACACATATGTAAATATCAGTGCATGAACATGAATATTTAAGCAAATCTGCACCTAGCGGAATCAAATGTCAGCTTTAATACATGCTGTTACGTGCTCGGAAACAGTCACTTGGGCCTCCTCCCCACCACCGTGCAATGTGAAGTTTCAGGCAGGTTTATATTTTGTATATTTGATCTTATATACAGATAATGTTGACAATGTAAGTCGAACTCTCCAAGACTAGTAACTTCCAGTTTCTGGTCCCTCAGGTGAAGAACTAAGAAGTTGTCACTGCAACCTAAGGAGTTAAAAACTGACTAAACTAAAGTCAACCGCCATTCTTAGATCTGCCAGAGAAGCAAGGTCACAATACAAACTGCTACCCTGAAGATTGGAGAGACAAATTTACTTGGGCAGAAACCAGTGCTAAGGTAGGAAAATCTAAAAACCGCACTTCACAAATGGCTGGAGACGGTGTTGGCAAGTCAGAAAGTTAAAAATTCCAGAGGAACCCAGTTGCAGAGACCTCAATGCTTCTGTGTGTTTCAGCTCCAATACCTCTAACAGGTCTTCACAGTTAATATTGGAGAAAAATCCCACTGAACCTCCAGCAGGGGGAAGGGAAAAAGGAATATTTTGAAACATGTCAGAGCACCAAGTCTTCTTCCCCAGGGCTGCTGTCAGGGAAAAGGAGCTAACCAGAGCCTAACCTGCTAGGACTTTATCAGAGTGTAACCTACCTGGCAAGAGGGGAATGAATACCCAACTCCAGCAAACTCTAACCATTCTGTCCCATCCAAGAGGGGTTTAAAAAAAAACCAGAAGCACTGGCGAAGTTCACAGTCTCAGGTCACAGGCCCATCAAAAGACTGAGATCTAATTATTGGGCAATAAAATGTTTTCCCTTCCTTCATACCCTACCACTCCATTACTAAAGCACTATTGATTACAATTCCTTTTACCTAGTATATCATGTCTGCCTTTTAACAAAAAAAAGTTAGAAGTCATGCTAATGACAAAATCACAGTATGAAGAGATAGAATAAGCATCAAAACAATAGTCAGTTATGACAGAAACATTGGAATTATCAAGCCTGTAATTTTTAAAACTATGATTACTAACCTAGATGCTTTAATGGAAAAAGTACACAGATAATGTAAGCAGAGAGATGGAAATTCTAAGAAAAATCAAAAAGAAATGCTAGAAATTAAAAACACTTATAAAAGTGAAGTATGAATATGATGAGCTCATTAGTCATCTAGACACAAATAAGGAAAAAAATCTCTGAACATGAAGATATGACCATAGAAACTTCTAAAATTGAGAAGCAAAGAGGAAAAAAAGGAAAAAACAGAATAGAGTATTCAGAAACATTGGGATAGCTACAAAGGGTATAACATATGCATAATAGCAATACCAAAGGAAAAGAAAACAAGAAAGGAATAGAATAAATATCTGAAGGGATAGTGACTGAGATTTTACCAAAATTAATGTCAAACATAAAACCACAGACCCAGGAAACTCAGGGAACATTAAGCAGGATAAATAGGAAAAACACAAAATAAAATCCTACACTACAGCATATCATACTTAAACTTCAAAGATAAAGAAAAAAATCTTGGAATAAGAGGGAAAACACCTTAATTATAGAGTAGCAAAGATAAGAATAATTTGAATTCTTAGAAATCATGCAAGCAAGAGAAGAATGGAGTGAAATATTTAAAGTATTGAGAAAAGAAAACTATCAACCTAAACTTCTGTACATGAGGAATTATCCCTCAAAAATGCAGAAGAAATACTTTCTCAGAAAAACAAATACTGATGGAAGTTGTTGCAAGTAGGCCTACCTTGCAAGAAATGTTAGAAGTTCTTTGTTAAGAAAGAAAATGATTTGGTCAGGGGCACCTGGGTGGCTCAGTCGGTTAAACATCTGACTTCTTCTCAAGTCATGATCTCAGGATCCTGCGGTTGAGCCCCAGTTTGAACCCCATGTCAAGCCCTGCAACAAGCTCTGCACTCAGTGTGGAGTCTGCTTCTCTCTCTCTCTCTCTCTCTCCCTCTGCCCCTCCCTCCACTCATACTCTATATGTCAAATAAACAAATAAAATCTTAAAATAATAAAGAAAATGATTTGGTCAGAATTTTGGATCTACATAAAGAAAAGGAGTACATCAAAGAATGAATTAATGAAGGTAAAATAAAAACTGATTTTTATCATTTTTAATTCATATGAAAATAAGTTTTTTAGATGAATTAAAAATGATAAAAATAAAACTTTAAAAAATAAGTTTTTTAAATGATAATAGCAACAATCTATTTGCTAGATAATATCTATATCTATCTATATATATGCTTATGTATTAATTAGCAAAATGAATGATAGCAATGGCACAAGGGACATGAGAGAGGAATTAGATGTATTTCATTATTATAAGATACCTGTATTATCCCTGAAGCAATAGAGTGTTATTTGAAAGTGGACTCTGGTTAGTTGTAAATATATATTGCAAACCCTAATCACCTTAACAATCTTAAAGAATAAAAAAAGAGATATAATTCGCAAGCTAAGAAAGGAATTCTCTCTTGTTTTCTAATAGAACCATATGAAATGATCAATTAAAAAATCCACAAATGACAGTGACATCTGGGTGGTTCAGTCTGTTAGGTGTCTGCCCTCAGCTCAGGTCATGATCCCAGGGTCCTGGGATTGAGCCCCACATCAGGCTCCCTGCCTAGTGAAGAATCTGCCTCTCCCCTTCTCTATCCCTCTGCCTCTTCTGCTTGTTTTCTCTCTCTCTCTCTCCCCCAAATAAATAAATAAAATATTTTTAAAAAATAATAAAACCACAAATAACAGAAAAAAGTGGAAGATAAAAATACAAAGAACAAGGACAAGAAATAGAAAAGAGCAACAAATATGGGAGAAATTGGCCCAAATATGCCAATAATTATGTTAAACATCAATGGTTTAAATATACCAATGAAAGGACAGAGATAGAGTGGATCAAAAAGCTTGTCCATAAGAAACCTATTTTAAGGGTGCCTGGGTGGCATAGTTGGTTAAGCATCCAACTCTTGATTTCAGCTCAGGTTATGGTCTCATCTGTCTCAGGTCTCAGGGTTGTGGGATGGAGCCCTCATTGGGTTCTGTGCTTGGTGTGGGGTGTGCTTGTGATTCTCTCTCTCCCTTTACCTCTGTCCCTCCCCCACAATCATGCTCCCTGTCACTCTTGCTCTCTAAAATAAATAAGTCTTTTAAAAAAAGAAAGAAACCCACTTTAAATATAAAGACACATATAGATTAAGAGTAAAGGGTTGGAGAAAGACGTATGAGATTAAAATTAATCAAAAGAAAGTAAAAATAGCTACTTTAATTTTGGAACAAACTTTATATCACAGAAAGTTACCAGAGATAGAGGGGGCATTACATAACATAAAGGGATCCATACTTCAAGAAGATAGAATAATCCTCAATTGTACATAACAATCCTTAATTGCATATACCTAATAACAGAACATTAAACTGTATGAAGCAAAAACTGACACAACTGAAAGGAGAAATAGATGACCACACTACTATAGTTGGAGATTTGAACACTCTTCTATCAGAAATGGACATATCCAGCAGCAGAAAACCAATGAGGACATAGTTAAACTCAACAGCACAACTGGATATAATTGACATCCATACACCACTTTTTTTAACAAGAGCAGATTACTTATTATTCTCAAGATCACCTGGATTGTTTGCCAAGACAGACAACATTCTGGGCCATAAAACACACCATAATACATTTAAAATAACAGAAATCATACAATACCTGTTCTCAGAACATAATGAAATTAATCTATAAATTAATAACAGATAGCTGGAAAATCTCAAAATACAGGTTAACCAAAACATTTTTCAATAAAACATGGGTTAAAGAAGACATATTAAGAGAAATTTAAAAACATTTTCAACTAAATGAAAATCAAAATAAAACTTCAGAATTCACAGAATGCAGTAAAAGCAGTGCTTAGAGGAAAACTTATAGCATTCCATGTATATAATAGAAAAGAAGAATAGCCTAAAATCAATAATCTAAGCCTCCACCTTAGAAAACTAGAAAAAGTAGAACTAATTAAATCCAAAGTAAGCAGAAGAAAAAAATAAAATTAAAATTAAAATTAAGAAAAAAATAAAAAATAAAAAATTTGTGCAGAAATAAAAGAACTTGAAAACAGGAAAGCAATAGATAAAATTGACAAAATGAAAGCTGTTTCTTTGAAAACATCAATACAATTGATAAAACTTTAGCCAGACAAAGAAACAGAGAAAAGACACAGAGTCTGAGTCACACCCCACACCCTCCCCTGAGAGAGGTGCATGCAGGTGCCAACCAGCTGGCTCTCTCTAGGACCCAGAGAGTCTGAGCACTCTCAGCCCAGGCCAGCGTGAAAATCTCAGTGCTCTATCTCTGCTTGGGAACTCTGGCATTCTGGAGCTGCCCAGACAGCCTCGGCTAGTATTTCTCTAGTATTTCTCGTGGTTTTGGGTACAAGAGAGGGTTCCTGTGACCCAGAGACTGTGACTGGGGACATGCTCTGCCAGCAGGAGAGGGGGAATTTATGTGTTCTGGAGCACCCAGAGGGGAACAGACTGAGGCTTCTCTCTGAGATTGAGGTCTGGGTGCAGTTTGCTTTCCTCTAAAGTTCCAAAGAACCGCCAAAAGCCACCATGGAGAGAAAAAACAAACAAACAAAAAAACCTCCAGAGAACAAAAGCCTGAAAAACCGGTTTCCTCAGAGCCCAGCCCCTTGATGGGGGCAGGAGGACTCAACTCTAGCAAGAGTCCCTGACTCCCTGACAGGCCCTTCCCCGAGAAAGCCAGCCAAAACAACAACAACAACAACAAGGCAACCACTACTTCATAGATACAACTTATATTTTTAATTCGTTCACACTATTCTGGTTCTTTTCTTTTTTTTTTAATATAACTTTTTAACCTATTTACCATCACAATGAGATGTTCAGTACATCAAATTCCAAAATAACCTTTTAACCTGAACTTTTTTGATACATATACCTGTATTTTTCTTTTGTTTTTCTATTTTTTAATTTTTTAATTTAATTTTATTTTTTATTTTTTTTAATATTCATATAGAGATAAGCTTCAAGGTAATCCCCTTTCCCCAATCAATTCTACCCCTATAGGTAGACCAGTTTTAAGTCCCCTTTTATTTCAGGAAAGTTGAGTCCTTTAACAAAGATATCAAGATACATCCAGGAAGAATCAAAATAACCTTCCTCGCCCACACTGAGAATTTATAACCACCCTCCCATCTTTTTCTTCTGTCAGTGTTTCTGTGTATTTGTTTTTGTTCTGGTAATATATAAATCTTATACTTGGGGTTCATTTTAAGGGGGTTCTTTTTTAATTTATTTTTTTTTCTCTTGTCATCTACTTTTGTCGGTTTTTTGTTTTTCTGTTTTTGTTTGTATACTTCATAAATCTTACCTTTGGGGCCCAGTGGGGCTGGGCCTTCATTTTTATTTTATCTTCCTTTTTTTTTTTCCTGTCTCTCTCTCTTTTTTTTTCTTTTTTCTTTCTTTTTGGTGGGCACTCTCAATTGCTCAGAAGCGTCCCAGGGTGCAACTTGCCTGCACCACGATTGATACATTCAGCTACACATCCATTCAGCCATCTCTCACCAAAGTGACTAGGAGGAGAAAGGCCCAAAAGAAGAAAAATTCAAAGACTGGGGCCTCTCCATCAGAGCTATTGGATATGGACATAAACAGTATGTCGGAAAGGGAATCCAGGCTAACAATTATCCAGGCAATAGCTAGGTTGGAGAAAGCCTTTGATGACAAAATGGAATTGATTAGGGCAGAAGTGAAAGCCACCAGGGATCATGTTAACAAGGCTCTCAATGAGTCCCAATCTAATCTGAATTCTCTAAAAGCTAAGGTAACAGGGGCAGAAGATAGAATTAGTGATCTGGAGGACAAACAGATAGAGAAAAAGGATCAGGAGGAAGCCTGGAACAAACAGCTTAGAAGCCATGAAAACAAAATTAGGGAGATAAATGACACCATGACATATTCCAACATCAGAATTATTGGAATCCCTGATGGAGGAGGAGAAAGAAAGAAGACTAGAAGATATAGTTGAACAAATTCTCCATGAAAATTTTCCCGATCTGGTGAATAGAACCAGCATTCGTGTACTAGAGGCAGAAAGGTCTCCCTCCAAGATCATAGAATCTAGAAAGACTTCAAGACACCTCATTGTGAAACTGATGAATCATAATTTTATACAGGAGCTCTTGAAAGCAGCTAGGGGGAAGAAATCCCTTACATACAGAGGAAAGCCCATCAGAATAACATCAGACCTGTCCACAGAAACCTGGCAAGCCAAAAGGGCTGACAAGATGTACTCAGGGCACTAAATGAGAAGAACATGCAGCCAAGAATAATTTATCCAGCAATACTGACATTCAAAATGGATAGAGAGATAAAGAGCTTCCAAGACCGGCAAGGTTTAAAAGAGTATGTGACCACCAAGCTGACACTGCAAGAAATATTAAGGGGGGTTCTATAAAAGAGGAAAAAAACCGAGAATATCACTGAACAGAAATATATGGAGACAATCTATAGAAACAAAGACTTCACAGGTAAAACGATGTCAATAAAAACGTATCTCTCAATAATCACTTTCAACGTGAATGGCATAAATGCGCCCATAAAATGACACAAGGTTGAAGACTGGATAAAACAACAGTACCCATCCATATGTTGTCTACAAGAGACCCATTTTGAACCTAAGGATACAACCAGATTGAAAGTGAAGGGATGGAGAAGCATCTTTCATACCAATGGGCCTCAAAAGAAGGCTGATGTAGTGATTCTCACCTCACATAAATTAAATTTTAAACTAAAGACTGTAGTCAGAGATACAGAAGGACACTACATCATTCTTAAAGGGACTATCCACCAAGAAGATCTAACAATTGTAAATATTTATGCCCCCAGTATGGGAGCAGCCAATTACATAAGAAAACTGTTAATCAAGATAAAGAGTCATATTGATATTAATATATTAATAATAGGAGATTGTAACATGCCACTCTCAATAATAGACATATCATTCAAGCAGAAAATCGATAAAGAAACAAGAGCATTGAATAACATATTGGACCAGATGGACCTCATAGATATAGACAAAACATTCCACCCTAAAACAACAGAATACTCATTCTTCTTGAATGCACATGGAACCTTCTCCAGAATAGACCACATACTGGGTCACAAATCTGGGCTCAACCAATACCAAAAGATTGAGATTATTCCCTGCATATTCTCAGATCACAATGCTTTGAAACTGGAGCTCAACCACAAGGAAAAGTTTGGAAGGAATTCAAACACCTGGAAGCTAAAGACCACCTTGCTTAAGAATGCTTGGATCAATCAGGAAACCAAAGAAGAACTGAAACAATTCATGGAAAACAATGGAGACACTTCAGTCCAAAACCTAAGGGATAGAGCAAAGGTAGTCCTAAAGGGGAAATACATAGCCATCCAAGCCTCCCTCAAAAAAATTGAAAAATCCAGAATACACCAGCTATCTCTACACCTTAAAGAACTGGAGAATCAACAACAAATTTAGCCAACTCCACACACAAGAAGGGAAATAATCAAGATTAGAGCAGAGATCAATGAGATAGAAATTAGAGATACAGTAGAATGCATCAATTAAACTAGAAGCTGGTTTTTTGAAAGTATCAATAAGATCAATAAACCATTGACCAAACTAATCCAAAAGAAAAGACAGAAGGCCCAAATTAATAAAATTATGAATGAAAGGAAGAGATCACAACTAACACCAAGAAAATAGAAACAATCATCAGAAATTATTATCAACGGTTATATGCCAATAAGTTAAGCAACCTAGATGAAATGGATGCATTCCTGGAAAACTATAAACTTCCAAAATTGAACCAGAAAGAAATCGACAACCTCAATAGACCCATATCTAGTAACAAGATTGAAGCAGTGATCAAAAACCTCCCAAAAAACAAGAGCCCAGGACTTGACGGATTCCCTAGGGAATTCTACCAAACTTTCAAAGAAGAAATAACACCTATTCTCCTGAAGCTGTTTCAAAAAATTGAAGCAGAAGAAAAACTTCCAGACTCTTTTTATGAAGCCAGCATTAACCTGATCCCCAAACCAGGCAAAGACCCCACCAAAAAGGAGAATTTCAGACCAATATCCCTGATGAATATGGAGGCTAAGATTCTCAACAAGATCTAATAGGATCCAACAGCACATTACAAAGACTATCCACCATGACCAGGTGGGATTCATCCCTGGGTTGCAAGGATGGTTCAGTATTTGCAAATCAATCAATGTGATAGAACACATCAATAAGAGAAGAGAGAAGAACCACAGGGTCCTCTCAATTGATGCAGAAAAAGCATTTGACAAAATCCAGCATCTGTTCCTGATTAAAACGCTTCAAAGTATAGGGATAGAGGGAACATTCCTCAACTGCATAAAGTCTATCTATGAAAAACCCACAGCAAATATCATCGTCATTGGGAAAAAGCTCACAGCCTTCCCTCTAAGATCAGGAATACGACAAGGATGCCCAGTCTCATCACTCTTGTTCAACATAGTATTAGAAGTCCTCACAATAGCAATCAGACAACAAAGAGAAATAAAAGGTATTCAAATTGGCAATGAAGAAATCAAACTCTCTCTTCATAGATGACATGATACTTTATATGGAAAACCCAAAAGACTCCACCCCCAATCTACTAGAACTCATACAGCAATTCAGTAATGTGGCAGGATACAAAGTCAACCTACAGAAATCAGTTGCTTTCTTATACACTAACAATGAAAATACAGAAAGGGAAATTGGAGAATCAATTCCATTTACTATAGCACCAAGAACCATTAGATACCTGGGAATAAACGTAACCAAAGAGGTAAAGGATCTGTACTCGAGGAACTACAGAACACTCATGAAAGAAATTAAAGAAGACACAAAAAGATGGAAGACCATTCCATGCTCATGGATTAGAAAAATAAACATTGTTAAAATGTCTATACTACCTAGAGCAATCTATACTTTCAACACCATTATGATCAAAATTCCACCGGCATTTTTCAAAGAGCTGGAGCAAACAATCCTAAAATTTGTATAGAATCAGAAGAGACCCTGAATTGCCAAGGAAATGTTGAAAAAGAAAAACAAAACTGGGACCATCACGTTGCCTGATTTCAAGTTTTACTACAAAACTGTGATCACCATGACAGCATGGTACTGGCACAACAACAGACACATAGACCAGTGGAACAGAGTAGAGAGCCCAGATATGGACGCTCAACTCTATGGTCAAATAATCTTCAACAAAGCAGGAAAAAATATGTAGTGGAAAAAAGACAATCTCTTCAATAAATGGTGCTGGGAAAATTGTACAGCTATATGTAGAATAATGAAATGAGACCATTCTCTTACACCATACATAAAGATAAACTCAAAATGGATAAAAGACCTCAATGTGAGGCAGGAATCCATCAGAATCCTAGAGAAGAACATAGGTAGTAACCTCTTCGATATCAGCCACAGCAACTTCTTTCAAGATATGTCTCCAAAGGCAAAGGAAACAAAAACAAAAATGAACTTTTGGGACTTCATCAAGATTCAAAGCTTCTGCACAGAAAAGGAAACAGTCAACAAAACAAAGAGGCAACCCAAGGAATGGGAGAAGATATTCGCAAATGACAGTAAAGAAAAAAGGCTGATATCCAGGATCTATAAAGAACTTCTCAAACTCAACACACACAGAATAGAAAATCATGTCAAAAAATGGGCAGAACACATGAACAGACACTTCTCCAAAGAAGACATAAAAATGGCTATCAGACACATGAAAAAATGTTCATAATCACTAGCCATCATGGAGATTCAAATCAAAACCATTTTGAGATACCACCTTACACCAGTTAGAATGGCCAAAATTAGCAAGACAGGAAACAACATGTGTTGGAGAGGATGTGGAGAAAGGGAAACCCTCTTATACTATTGTTTGGGAATGCAAGTTGGTGCAGCTACTTTGGGAAACAGTGTGGAGATTCCTTAAAAAAATTAAAAATAGATCTTCCCTATGACCCTGCAATTGCACTACTGGGTATTTACCCCAAAGATACAGGTGTAGTGAAAAGAAAGGCCATCTGTACCCCAATATTCATAGCAGCAGTAGCCACGGTCGCCAAACTGTGGAAAGAACCAAGATGTTCTTCAATGGACGAATGGATAAGGAAGATGTGGTCCATATATACAATGGAGTATTATGCATCCATCAGAAAGGATGAATACCCAACTTTTATATCAACATGGTCGGGACCAGAAGAGATTATGCTGAGTGACATAAGTCAAGCAGAAAGAGTCAATTATCATATGGTTTCACTTATTTGTGGAGCACAAGAAATAACATGGAGGACATGGAGAAATGGAGAAGAAAAGGGAATTGGGGGAAATTGGAGGGGGAGATGAACCATGAGAGACTATGGACTCTGAAAAACATTCTGAGGTTTTGAAGGGTTGGGGGGGGGTGGTTGGGTGAGCCTGGTGGTTGGTATTATGGAAGGCACGTATTGCATGGAGCACTGAGTGTGATGCATAAACAATGAATTCTGGTACACTGAAAAGAAATTTAAAAAATAAAAAAATTTTAAGAAAGAATACATTTATCATGATGAGCAGTGAATAATGTATAGAATTTTTGAATCACTACATTGTACATGTGAAACATATAACACAGTTATATTAGTTAACAAAATATACTGGAATAAAAAAAAAAAAAAGACAGAAGCCAGGAGAGTATATTCCAACTCACTCTTTGAAGCCAGCATAACCCTAATACCAAAGCCAGAGGAAGACATTACAAGAAAAGCAAACTACAGACGAATATTTCTCATGAGCATAGATACAAAACTCTCAACAAAATTGTAACAAATAGAATTTAACAATGTATAAAAATAATTATACACCACAGCCAACTGGAATTTATCCCAGGTATGCAAGGCTGGTTCAGCATTTCAAAATTAATTAGTGTAATCCATCACATCAACAAACTAAAGCAGAAAAACATATGATCAATATCAACAGATGTAGAAAAAGTATTTGACAAACTCCAGTATCCATTAATGATACAATCTCTGAGTAAACTAAGAATGAAGGGAACTTCCTCAATTTGAAAAAGAACATCTACCAAAAACCTATAGCTTAGCGACTTGAAACTCAAACTTCCCCTCTAAGAACAGGAATAAGGCAAAGATATTGCCCCATTGTCTTTCAACATTGTATTGGAGGTGCTAGCTAACGCAAGATACAAAAAGGAAGTAGGAGGTATATTGGGAATAAAGAAATAAAACTATCAGTGTTCATAGATGACATGATTACCTATGTACAAAATCTTAAAATATCCACAAAAAAATTCCTGGAATTAATTAATGATTATAGTAAAGTTGTAGGATACTTGTATCCCTGGGTAATTAATACAAAAATGTTGATCACTTTCCTAAATACCAGCAATGAGCTGCTGGAATTTGAAATTAAAAGAACATCATTTTTTAAAAAAGAACATTATCATTTATATTAGCACCTCCCAAAAATGAAATATTTAGGTATAAATTTAACATAATATGTATAAACTCTATAAGAGGAAGACTGCAATATTCTGATAAAAGCTATCAAAGAAGAACTAAATAAATAAAATTTCATATTTATGGATAGGAATTCAATATTCTCAAAATGTTGATTCTTCCCATCTTGGTCTATAGATTCAACATCATCCCAATCAAAATCCCAGCAAGTTATTTGGTGGTTATCAGTAAACTAACTCTAAAATTTATTTAGAGAGGTAAAAGATGCAGAAAAGCCAACTCAATATTGAAAGAGAACAAAGTTGACAGACTAACATTAGCTGACTTCAATACATACTTAATCAAGACAGGGTGGTGTTGGCCAAAGAATAGGCAAAAAGATCAATAGAATAGAAAGAGAAACCGGAAATAGACCCACATAAATACAGTCAACAGATTTTGGACAAAGGAGCAAAGGTGACACAATGAAGCAAGGATAGTATTTTCAACAAATGGTACAAGACAAACTGGACATTCACCTGCCAGTAAATGAATCTAGACAGACTTAAACCTTCACAAACTCAAATAGATTCTACAATCCATTTTGTATATACCTAATTATAAAATGCAAACCTATAAAACCCCTAGAAGATAACATAGGATACATAGGATACAAGTGAACTTGAGTATGGCAGTGATTTTTAGAGACAACACCAAAAGTACTATCCATGAAAGAAGTGAATGATAAGTTATACCTATTAAAATTAAAAACTTTTGCTCTATGAAAGACATTGTCAAAAGAATGAAAAGACAAGCTACAGAGCAGGAGAAAATATTTTCAAAAGGAACAACTGATAAATAAATGTTATATGAACTATGCAAAGAACTCAACAATAAGAAAACAATAAGAAAAAGAACAACCCAACTAAAACATGGACGAAAGATCTCAATGGACACCACACCGAAAAGTTACAGAGATGGTAACTAGGCATATGAAAAGATGTTCAACACCATATGCCATTAGGAAATTGCAAATTAAAACAAGGAGGTAATAACACACATTGTTAGAATGGACAAAACTCAAAACACTGACAATATTGAATGCTGACAAGGCTGTGGAGTAACAGAGACTCTCACTCATTGCTGGAATGAATGCACAATGATATAGCCATTTTGGAAGACAGTTTGGCAGTTTCTTACAAAACTAAAAGTATCCTTATCATGAAATCCAGTAATTGGACTTCTTGCTATTTAAACAAATGAATTGAAAATTTATATCCAGTAAAAACCTCTCCATGAGTGTTTTTAGCAGCTTTACACATAATTACCAAAATTTGGATGCAACCAGGATATTCTTAAGTAGATGAATGGAAAAATAAACTGTGGTACATTGAGACAATAGAATATATTAATCAACACTAAAAGAAATGATCTATCAACTCATGAAAAGATATGAGGATACTATAAATGTTTGTTACCAAATGGAAAAAGTCAATCTATAAAGATTACATATTACATGATTCCAACTATATGATATTTTGGAAAAAACAAAACTACAGAATATAAATAGGTTAATTACTGTCAGATATCAGTCAGGGGAAGGTTGAATAGGGAGAGCATAGGGGATTTTTAAGTCAGCAAAAATTCTCTGTATGGTACTATCATAATAGATACATGTCATTATACACTTGGTCAAATTCATTGAATATACAACACTAAGAGTGGACCCTAATATAAGTTATGGACTTGGGTAATAACGATGTGTCAAAATGTAGGTTCATTAATTGTAAAAAAAGTACCACTCCGATGTGGGACCACAGATAATATGAGAAATCCCTGTATCTTCTGCTCAATTTTTCTATGAACCTAAAATGACTGTAAAAAATGAAGTTTATTAAATAATAAATAAAGCTTATTAATTTTTTAAAAAATGAAATCATAGGGCATCTGAGTGGTTCAGTTCATTAAGCGTTTGCCTTTGGCTCAGGTCATGATCTCAGTGTCCTGGGATGGAGCCCCATGTTAGGCTTCCTGCTCAATGGGGAGTCTGCTTCTCCCCCTGCCTCTGCCCCTCTGCCCCCCACTTGTGCTTCCTCTCTCAAATAAAAATAGTTTTTTTAAATGAAATTGTAACTATTCTATAGTCTAAAAAATGCCCAAGTTCACGGTGTCATGCTCAAAGTGAGTTCCTCAATCAGAGCAATTATTGTAAGTACTTGGAATTTGTCTAGATTCATTATACCATAAATTCAATTTATTTTGAGTCTAAGATACTAAAAATGTTGACTCCTATTAATGTGTCATGAATAAAAATGTGAAGTCAGCCTTTTTCACAAGACCTTGTGTTTGTGAGAGTCTAGGAACCCTGAAGATGCAGGAGATCCAGTCCCCCAAAACAATTCTGTGATTAAACAATGTGCTGTCACCTCTTACAAAGCAAAAATAGAATTATTTGCTAACAAACATGGATACCTGTCGGCTTTATTGTTCACACCAGGGATTTGCTTTTAAAAACACAGCTGTTGTTATCATTGTTTTTGTTGTTTTTGCTGTTACTGTGCTTCCTAAACAGATACAGTTTTGAATTTAGAGTGTAATGTGGAGGCATACCTTGGTTTGTACCAGAGCTGGTTTACTCCATGTGGACATGGGTAAGTTTGTCTCAGACCTTCTGTCTCTCTCATACTTTGTCTACACACTCAAAGGAAAAGGAAGATTAATCATCTATTTATAATTAAAATATAAAATCTATCTGAAATACTTCAAATTATAGCTTCGCATTTCAGCTTATATTTTACAGACATGGAAAACTTTCATTTACCAGTAGAGTAACCAACTCTAGCAACACTTCCATGAGGATTCAGACAACATATTAAAATCATGTGTATTGTAAGGCAAGGATAGTATCTTTGTACATCAAGTCCTAGCACAATACTCAATAAATGTTGTTGATACCCTTTAAACTCAAAGATGTCACAAAATAATTTAGTTCTCTATTGAATCTTTGCTTAATCAGTTCTACCCTCCATAGCTCTGAGATTCTCTCTCTTGAGAGAATATTTGCAGTGAAGAACATAAATAGTCTGAGTTCTGGTGAACTGTGAGGAGAAAACATCTTCAAAAGTCACTAGCAGAGATTCTCAATGCTGTTGGGAAAAAAAAAATACTATAGTCTGCTGGCCTCAAAAGGCCTCACTCAGCACAGGTGTCTTACTTCATGGAGCCATCACTCTAACCAGACCGCTTATCTCTATCTTTGGCCACTTGCCAAAATGCAAGAAACTCTAGTCAAGCATATTCTTACATATGATCGTTCTCAAATTATGTTATTTCTCAGCTACCCTACCTTCCAGCTCTGCGGATCCTCCTTCCCATTGTTTCCTCTGGCCTTTTATTTCATTGTAAGTAAAGTATCTTTTATCCTCAACCTCATATCTTTGTCCATTCATTTTCTGAATTGATGAATTATAGTTACATCACACCATTTTTTTCCTTTAATGTCATCTATTAATCCAATTATCAAAACCATCACAGCCTACCTCCTTCTCCCACCCACTCAAACACGGTCATTTGTTTTGTAAGGACTTTGGCAATAGTTCAAGTTTGGTTTTTGGGTTTTTTTTAAGATTTTATTTATTTACCTGACAGACAGAGATCATAAATAGGCAGAGAGGCAGACAGAGAGAGAGGAGGAAGCAGGCTCCCTGCTGAGCAGAGAGCCCGATGTAGGGCTCAATCCCAGGACCCTGGGATCACGACACGAGCCAAAGGCAAAAGCTTTAACCCACTGAACCACCCAGGCATCCCAGGTTTTTATTTTCATCTCAAAATCTACTGTCATTGTTACATGGCATCAATGTCCATGTGGAGGAGTTTCATTTTCAGTTAAAATGTAGATCATGAAAGATCTTCACTCTTGCTATAAAAAGAAGATATTAGATAAAAATATGTCATTAATAATTGATGACTCTAAAGTAGTTTAAATAAACTAAATTTCAGAGAGGAGGAAGTCCTTCATAGATTAGCAGAGCCCAGAGCTGCCTCCATATTTGGGACTGGGCATTGCCTCATCCGGGCATGAGTGGACAGAGATCAGGGCCTGCCATAAGTAGAAAGACTTTTCTGGGATGAGAAGAAGCAAGCCAAACTTTTAAGAACAACTGGAGCTGGCATGATGGATTGAATTCTGAAAGAGTCCCAAATACAAAATGAATCAATTAGCCTAACAATTCCACCCAGTGGGAGTATTGTTGAATAAATTGTCTTCAGAGTGGAACTGGAAAGTAGAAAGCAATTTTGTAGTGCTATTTAGTGCTTACGTTCCAGGGTGCTGCTGCTATTGAATTTAGAGGAAAATTGAAACTAACTAAAGCTGGAACCCAACTTCCTGCCAGCCCAAATCCTGATAATATCAGCAAGATAAGTCTCTCTATGATGGCAAGGGTAATTAAACTGAAGGGCAAAGAGAGATCCCTATAATCTCATTTGAAACCACAGGATAACTGAAATTGAATAAAGCTATAGCTAATCCCCAGCTCAGCTTGACTCAGGGTGGGATCTGAATGGTCACCCTCTTACCCTGTCTTATAGAGGAAATGGAATAAATACCTTATCTGAGAAAAATAAGCCAAAACAAAAAAAAAATCTAGTTTAATCTCTGCTGCCTTTTTGGTTTTTAAAAATGTCCAGCATACATTTAAAATTTAAGGATAGGAAAGAAGCAGAAAATTCACCAACAATCAAGAGGAAAAAACTCAACAGAGGTAGATTGACAATTCCCTTGCTGTTGAAATTAGCCAATAAGGATTTCAGAAAATAATTATCATAAAAATGTTTAAGAATTTAGAGGAAAATATGGATAGAATGAATGAACAGATAGGGAATTTCATCACAGAATCAGGAGTTCTAAAATTTCAAATAAAAATTCTGTACTGAAAGATCTAATATCTGAAATGAAGAATTCAGTGGATGAGATAATAGACTGACACAGCAGAAGAAAGGATATGTGAATTCAAAGACAAATGCACTGAAAATACCCAAATTGTAACATGGATTAAAAAATGAAAAAAAAAGGAACAGAGCATAGGAGGCTCTAGGATAATTCTGTAATATATGTAATTGAAGTCTCTGAAAAAGGATGAAGAGAATTGGAAAGAATAAATATTATCAAAAAAATTTTTCAAAACTTATGAATGACCCCTCAGATCCAAGAAGATTAACAAACCTCAAGCAGAATTTAAACATTTAGTTATATCATAATGAAATTTCTGAAACTCAAAGAATAAACAGTTGACTCTTGAACAACATGGAGGTTAGAGACACTGACTCACTAATCCCCATGCAGTCAAAAACTCTTATATAATTTTTGACTCCCCAAACTCTTAGGTAGTAATAAACTATTGTTGACCAGAAGCCTTCTCAATAACTCAGCACATATTTGGTGTATTATATATTGTATTTTTACAATAAAATAGGCTAAAGAAAAAAATGTTAGGAAAGTCATAAGGAAAAAATATATATATATTTATAGTACTATACTACACTTACTTTTTAAAAATCCATGTACAAGTGGGTCTCACAGTTCTAACCAGCCAACTGTATAAGACAATGGAATTACATACACCTTTAATGCGCTTAAAGAAAAATATTAGCAACTTATGATTCTATACCCAGTGAAAATATCCTTCAATATCCATGTCAAAAATCCTGCCAATACCTTTCAAAGTTCCTAAGTCTCTGTCAGCACCCCCTCCTATGATCACAGTCTGTCTTCAGCCTCCCATAACTGAATTACGTCTGAAATTTTAAATTCCAATAAATCACTGACCATAGCAGGCTCTTCTTTGAATATGATCATTTCATTATTCTTACTATGCTCATCTTTGTACTGATTCCTACACCACCAATTTGACATATTCTTAAAATATTTTCCATTATTAAAAAAAGTAAAAACATAGTTGATCCTGTATCTCCTTTTAGATTCAATACTATTTTCTTATTTCTTACAGCCAAGTTCTTCAAAGGGAAGATTTACATGTACTGCCTTTATCTCCTACAGCTTGTCTGTCCAACCCAGAGCAATGTCCACACAACACCATATAAACTACTCTGACTAAGATCACTAATGGCATATTGTCAAATTGAATTGGTCATTTTCAATATCATCTGTACCTTTCAAAAGCATTTAACCTTGTTGACCACTCTTTCCTAGGAATTATCCCCTCCTTTGGCTGTTTCTTTCTGGCTCTCCTCTTGTATCACTGATCTTTTTTTTTTCTTTCCTCTAGTTTCCTTTCCCTTACATGTTCTTTTTTTCTGCTTTAAGTAAGTGTCTGGGAGTATGTTACCAGCTCTAGGATTCCAATATTTTAAGAGAATTGGTAAAAATGATAATGTATCATTTGTCTATACGTGACTATTTCAAAATAATAATGACTTTACTATAAGAAAAAGTGTCTGAACTGTGGTTAATACCATTGATCAAGTGAATCACAGGGGATAATGACAACTCAAAATGATGATTCTCTGAATTTCGAGAAGATAGAAAAGTAAAAAAAAAAAATTATGTTTTTTTCCTTAAGTCATTAACTATGTTAACAAAAATTCCACTTCTATTTAAATTAAATCATTTTTTCTTACTGCCAGTTAGATGCTACTATTCAGTTACTATGGTTTAGGGCATCCATGAGATTGACATTCCTTCAGATTTATTTTTCTGTTGTTTTCTTATTCTGACTTAAATTAAAATATATTAAAATATAAAATATATATATAATACTAAGAATAGGTTCCATATCCTGTTGCAACTTATAAAGAAATGCATTACAATTTACTGTTTTGCTATATTATATAATTGCTAAATTATACCAATTTTACTGTTATTTCAGCATCTGTTATATAAGAATGAATTTTTTCATTTATCTATTGCCATAGTAATATTGTATAACAATCACAAAACATCAATGTTTAAAACAATAAACATTTATCTTTTGATCTTAAGTCTATAGGTTGATAGATGATTTTGTTGGGCCCCTCAAAAGTCTGTATTCCACAGGTGGGTTGACTGGGGCTGGCTATTTTAGGATGGTCTCAGGTGGGGAAAACTCAGCTCTCCTCCATGTACCTTCTCATCTTCCAGTGGACTGTCCCAGGTTTGCTCTCACTGCAGTGACAGGGCACCAGGAGACCTAGCAAACATGGACAAGGCTTTTGGGGGCCTATGCTCTGAAGTGGCACATAGTCACTTCTGCCATATTCTGTTGGCCTGGAAGAGTCACAAAGCAGACCAGATTTAAGATGGGAGGACACAGTTCATCTTCTCTGGGAGTAGCTACAAGCTCATCTTGCCAAGGGTATGGACACAGGGACAAGTAAAAATTCAGGGTATTTTTGCAATCAATTTATCATAGTTGGTCAATTTTATTTTTTGCTATGACTTGGTTTATACAGATATCCACTGAAAGTCGTTACCTATAAATTTATTTTGTTACACTGTTTGCCATACAGACACATCATATTCACATATATATGTTAAAAGACAGATGGAAGTATATTTAAGTGTGAATATGCTGTGTACAAAGTTCACACACATACATGCACACATTTATTAATATATAAAATTTTACTTTTTTATATAAGTGGTAGACTATTACTACTGCATTCTAAGAACTTACAGTAGATGCAGTTATACTGTATTCACTTGTACAAATGTTTTCCCTAAAGAATCAAATTTAAATCATTTTCAATGCATGTATGACTAAAAACTTTTCAATTTTTCTGAAAAAAAGATGAGAATGTTGCTTTAAATGTGTTTAGAAAAAACATTAGCATGTATCTTCTATAAGTGTATGGTCATATGTAGAAGTGAATATATTTTCTTCTGCTTTCCCCTTTTTAACTTGAAAAGATTTGCCTTTACTTGCTCTCTATTTGTATTATGGTTTATGTAAGCTTGCTGCTGTTTAAATATCATCAAGTTGGACATTAAGCAAAACACAAGAAAGATCATTGAAAACATGATATTAGAATCCCCAGACCCAGCTTTACACACTCTCTGAGTCTGTGGTCAGATACTGTGGGCTCCCACTGCCAAAGGAGTAGGATTCCCAGATGAGACTTTTAAGATAAACGTCTCTAAAATGGGTGCAAAAGTCGTATCTGTAAGCTCACTCCCTGTTCCTCATTACTTGTTACATAGAAGGAGGGGTGGGTAGAGGGTGCCAACCTGGAAACAGGTAATCAAACATAAACAAGGACGTAACCAATATAAAAATTTATGAAAAGTTTTATAGATGAGCTTGGGGCCTTCCATCCCCCGTTCCTAGGAGCTGATGCTTATTAGGGCACTATTAGACCAATAAACTTTCCTACAATTCAGCAAAGCAGACTGATTCACTGCTCCTGACCAAGAGAGGCAGGCCCTAATTACTAACATTACTCCCACATAAGCCCTTCTCTCCGTTTCCCCCAAGGAAGTCTTGACCCAAGATTTCAGTGCCTTTCACCTTGATTACTGCAAGTCTTAAAATTAGAGCTCCTGTCTCTGTTCTCACAATAAGTCATGTTGCTGGTCATATCACCCTCCTACCTGATGTTCTTCAGTGGCTCCCAATGCCTGCATAATAAAATCCAATATATTATCACCCACCACCTCCCAGGCACCTTCCCGCTGTTTACACTGTCTCCTCATTCTGGATTGCCCCTCCCTACTCACCATCCCTGGCGTGCTTTGAAGACGAGACCCCAATGTCACCTTTTCTATGAAGCTTTCATGACCTCTCCCCCTCCCATTCTCTACTTCCAGTAAAATCCAGCACTCCCTCTGGTTAGGCAGTGCCTGGCTCTGGCATGGTACCTGCAGAACTCCACTGCACATTTGTAGTACAAGGGAGGGCTCTCACCAACCTGGCAGCACATCGAACTTCTATCATAACCTGAGTATATGGTTAACAATGTAACTGCCAGCTGTGTAACAATTTACTGTGATAAAGGAACAGATGAATTCTCAGGACTATAGCTGTACCTAGATGCCTAACCATTTTGAAAATTTTGAGTAGACTTCTTAATATTCCCTCTTTAAGCAAAGGATTTAGATCATAATCAATCAATACAGCCAACATAAGACTTCCCTAAAATAAACCCAAAAAATGATGCCACTTACCACAAGCATAATAATAACAATACATGGTTAATTAATAAAACCAAAGAAAGTCATCAACAGCTGAATCCCTAAAACAAAACATAACAGAACAAAATAAAACAAAAAACTGAATCCCTATCAGCAACCAAACTTATAAAGTATTTAAGGGTATTCTCAGAGGTTAGAAAAATAATTCTTATTTTCTGTAGGTATGATTAAAAATCCATAAATTCAGGTCTTCAAAAGGGGAGAAATAAACACATTACTACCAAGTTATTTTCCATGTTTGTAAAGACTCTCGTTCTTGAAGAGTGTGGTTTCCCAGAACGAAAGAGCCTGAGACCTCCCTATAATTTTAAGCCTGGAACTGTAACAACCCTTATTAGCCTGGATGTCCCTGAGAGCAGAGCTTGAGACAAAGGCATGTGTGCAGGTAGTTTAATTGGGAGGTAACCCCAAGACTCAGAAGGGAAGGATTAGGGAGGATGAAACAGGGCCAAAAGGATGGCAGCTATAGGGATGTGTAATTGAATTGGCCACTGCTGCAGGCAGCTGGTGTTGGATCCTGCCAGGACCTTCTGAGGCACCTTATTGAGATGCAGGTCATAACTGCCTGCCTGGGGGAGGTAAAGAGGAAACGTTTATTCATTGGCTTTTGCCCCTGTTGGTCAAGGGTGGCCCCTCAGGCAATACTCCCTATTAACTCCTGCCCACCCCCCAACACTCACTCACACTCCTAGTTGCTTATGCCTGAGTGTTGAGCCAGTTCCCATAGTTAGGTATCCAACTCAGGGAAGCTCCCAGACTAGTAGAGACAGGAGCTGTTATATACTGAGGTGATTACAGCTGCTTCTGTAAGGACCAGTCCAGTGCAAGTTCCAACTGGTTGGAACTTGCACTGGATTGGTCCTTACAGTAGCAGCTGGAATAAAATGAAACAGACCATGGTGCACAAGTTGTGTCTGATGCACTCAGGAGCTATGTCCCCAACCCATTCCAAGTTTCTAATATATTCAATATAAATGCTTACATAATACATTATAACACTTATGTTTATTATTAACAGACTTTTGAATATAGTTCTATCCAGATATCTAGAAACCTACTGTAAGATTTCCATTTCTCTCGCAAGTATAGTCCTCTCCTTCATTAACTGAATGGTGTCTAACCCACACAAGAAATATAATGGAAAATTCATTCATTTATTCATTCAACCAATGTTTATTGTGCATCAAATAGGCACTTATCAAGGTGCCACCTGCTGGAAATACAGCAATAGGCAAGGCATAATTCCCATCCTCACCATCCAGGAAGGGAAGAAGCTCTGCCATCTTGGTGGAGCATTAAGTGCCGTAATAGAAGACGAATGGAGGAGCACCTGGGTGGTTTTGTTGATTGAGCCTCTGACTTGAATTCAGCTGGGTCTTGATCTTGAGGTTGCGGGATCCAGCCCCCCATCAGGCTCCCCACTCAGCAGGGTGGGGAGTCTGCTCATGACTCTGTCTGCCCATCCTCCTCCCCAACACACCCACTCGGCTCCCTGTTAACTTGTGCTCTCTCTCTCTGTCTCCCTCTCACTCAAATAAACAAATAAAACCTTTTAAAAAGAAGATGATGATGAATGGGAATTCCAGTGGCCAAGTACAACAATGTGTGGTGGGAGAAATGGGGCTCAGGATGTAATTCCAAAAGTAAATGATGCAGGGGCTTAAATTTGGAGAATAGATTTAAGTTAGCCAGACTGGTGAGATGACAAAATAAATTCCAGACATGAGTAAAAGGCATAGAAGCAGGAGAGATTGATCCATTCTGGAAACTATAGAGGGCCTGTGCAACTGAAGCCAGGGGGCAGGGGTACTACCATCAGGAGAGGGACGTGAAGGGACAAATTCGAGGCCTCTCTACATCAGACCATGATGTGACTTGAGGAATGAAAACACTGGATTTTAAAAGGAGTGCTATGATCAGATTTCAGTCCAGTGAATAATGGATGGGAATGAAATGGAAGGATATCCATTAGGAGGTGATTGGCAATAGTTAAAGTGCACCCGTTCAGCCAACAATCATGGTCTAGTATATGCCAGGCATTGTTGTGGGAGGGAGGGGCTGGCAATGGTGGTGACAGTGGTTGTGCTGGAAGTGATGGTTACCATGGGGGTGGGGAGTGGTGGGGGTGCTAGTGATTCTAGTTGAGGGAGTGGTGGGTGTGATCGAAGTGATGGTGGTGGTATGGTGTTCATGTGCATGGTTTAATGGAGATGATAACAATATCTAATTTTAGATAACATTGTCTCTGCCCCACGAAATTTCTAAGTACTTGACATATATCTGACCCATTTGATGTTCCCAACAACCCCATAAGGTAGACAATACATCACCCTCCATTTCACATGTGAGGAAACTGGCAATCAACCAATCGATAAAGATTAAAAGAGAAAAATTACAGGGTGTAACTCTAGATTGGGGGGCCAGGGAAGGCTTTTCTGAGAGGGTAATTTTTAAGCTAAGAGCAGAATGACAAGAAAGTGCCCAGTACACAAGGTTCAGATTAGGCAGGGGAAGGGTCATTTGGGGAAGGTGAACTGTTCCAGGGAGAGATACGCAAGGCAAAGACCCTACAAATTACATGCGCCTGATGAATCAAGGATTGCAAAGGCAGCAATGCCCTTCAGTTGGTCACTAGCTCAGCTTGTGACAACAGCTGCAGTTCAAGTGAGAAATGGCCAAGATGGTGATACTGGGTCTGTGAAAAGGGTGCGTGGATCTGAGAGATTTTGGACATGGAATCACAGGGCTTGGCTGGTACTTGGGTCAGGAAGGTTAATAAAACAGAATAGGTCTCGTATATCATACACACAGCGAAGCACAGGCCAAGGTTTCTCCACTGGCATCTCCAATCTTTACACAACTGTTATATATTTTTTAAGATTTTATTTTTTTTTTATTTGACAGAGACAGAGCACAAGTAGGCAGAGCAACAGGCAGAGAGAGGGGGGTAAGTAGGCTCCCCACTGAACAGAGAGCCTGACACAGGGCTCAATCCCAGGACCCTGAGATCATGACCTGAACCGAAGGCAGAGGCTTAACCCACTGAGCCACCCAGATGCCCCTACACAACTGATATCTAACTCAGACGGGCAAACAGTCTGTCCAGTCAGGTACCATATGCCCATTTTTCTCACGAGGACACTGAAATTTAAAGAAAATGAATAATTTGACCAAGATCACACAGCTTGTAAGTAGTGAGGAAGGGATAATATCCAATATATTTGATTCCAAAATCTCTCTTCTATAATAAAAATTTCTTTAAAATTTCAGAGACTTAAGCCATTCTTATATGTGGCCATTATAGAGGACTATATCCTGACTTCTTTCACCTTTGCCACTAACTCATAATCACCAGAGTCAAACAGGTTTTTCAGCAATCAATATAAACAGCTGAGTAATGTATATTTTTAAACAGATGTAAAATATCAATTTAAAAATAACAAAAATGGTCAAAAATCAAAATTTTATTTAAAATGTCTTTATTGCGGTGCCTGGATGGCTCAGATGGTTGGGTATCTGCCTTCAGCTCAGGTCATGATCTCCAGGTCCTGGTATGAAGCCCCATGTCGGGCTCTTAGCTCAGCAGGGAGTCTGCTTCTCCCTCTCCCTCTGCTTCTCCCTCCCCTTTGCTTTCATTGTCTCTGTTTCTGTATCTCCTCAAATGAACAAATAAAAATAAATAAATAAATATCTTAAAATATCTTTATTAAGATGCCATAAATATTCATCCATGATGAGATACATACATACTTATTTAAAATACATTATCATGATGTAAAAATACATTATCACAATCAATTTAAATCAGACTAAATAATCATAGAGGTGCCTAAGGATATATTGCATGGAGATTTTCCCTACAGCATGGTTATAAGGATTAACAAAAATGGAACAAACCAAATGCCCAGTAATATGGTTCTATAACTTATGGGTGGTTTTTTAAAAAATAAAATTAGTATCGCGTTTTAATAGAATATCTACTAATGGGGAAAAAGATAGTCACCATGAAGCAATTTAAAATAGAAGTTTATAAAAAATAGCTACCACATGATCTGCTATTTGTTAATGGATAATTAGATGCATACGGGTGTGCACAGATGAATGACCAAGGGGCTAGAAATCTAACCAAAACTGAATAGTTACATCTGAGTGGTTGGAATATGGATAGTAGAGTGTGTATGTGTGTGTGTGCATAAATATATATACATAAAATCTGAATTTTATAAATGTTATATAAATTTATATAAATACTCTATAAAGAAAATATATTTTATTTTATAAGAATAAATAAAAATGAAAGCTGATGTATTCTAAAAATTTTTAAATACATCATTGTTTTACTCCAGACTACATATAAAGAAATAGAAGTATTGAAAGGCTCCATAATGCCTATAATGTTATGTAACAAGATGAGAAAAATGTCAGGATTGAAAGCCTGGTCTCTAAATCCCTAGTCAGGTCTTTAGCTGCTATACTCTTTAATTGTCTGGAAAATTAAAAAATGATCAAATCTGTCTAAACAGGGTTGAACTCTATTTCAGTTAAGACTCTTTCCCTCATTTGTATATATTAAAAACAACATCATTTCAAATGAAACAGAAAAAAAATGTTAAAAGCTTTTCTTACTGTCAGAGTAATATGAATGTAAGCAATGTGAAAGAGCCCTTCAGATGGTTTAATCTAAACAAACAAAAAAAAATTAAGAATTCAGCCTTGTTTCACTTTTTCCCCAGAAGATAGACTCATAATTAAACTTTTCACCTTTCCAAATTACTAACTCTGTATCCTGCACAGTGGGTGGTTTTCTTTCCAGACATTCTGACTTGGAACAATGTATAAAGCAGGAGTCCCTGAATGGAATTTATAGCTAAATTTAACTAGGCATATTTTAATAAGATTAGCATATCTTTGTTTTTCAACACTAAGTACCTTGCAATTAACTGAATTTAGACAGCATATTGTTTCATCAGAAGTGAGATTTGAAGCCTTAATTTCCATATTTATTGATGTTGTATGTGGAAAGAAGTCTGAGTAAAAATTCCTCTGTCTGCCCTAAAGAGATTTCAAGAAGGAAAGTGTGTTAACCTTTCCAGGAAGCTCATGTAGACACAGAATCTCACCTAGTCAATCCTGACTTCTGGAAAAATTCAGCCTGACTTTTGCTGGGGGGAAAAATAATGAAATAGGAATGCCTAGATGTTACAACTATGGGTACTCTGTCTAGACAGAAAGGAACTCAAAAATTGTCAGTAAGAAAATGGCACCATGTAAGGCTGCCCCCAGCTCCATGAAACATCTATGAAAGAGTATTGTCAGAACCTTTTGTCTTCTTCATTACCATCAGGTGACCAGATAAAAACCCTCAGTATAAACAAATCAATATATCTTTCTTTCAATTAATTCAAAATTGGCCAAGGCTCTTAAAAAAATATAACTACAATGTAACCACAAGAATATAGTTTTCAAGAATCTATAAAAATCAGTCCCAAGGGATAGGAAAGATATTTCTTTAACATCCCCAACTTTTCCATCCTGGATAGCATACTTACAAGAAGACATCCAGTTAAGAATGCATATACATAGGCATTACCCACCGAGAACTACCTTGAAGGGGAGAAAATTAATTTGGCAAATTGCTCAGTTCCTCACTAGAAGCTGTGAACACAGCAGTTGGTCACTGGAGGGACAGGCTCTGTTTACTGAAGGTAATGAGTGAAAGATGAAGTTTCTCCCAGGTATGGGGACTGGCTTTTCATGGGGCCACAACCAAGAGATATACAGAAATCTCCCTGCTCCCTCCCTGAAGCTGATTAGCAGCAATGCTGCATGTAAATAAACCCAGGAGGAGGTAAATAGAAGTGAAGGGAATTAGAGCTCCAAGTTATCACACACAAATAACTATATGTCAATAATACAGTATATAAGATAATGAAGGAGCTCAGAGAATAACACCAGAATCAATATCGTCTACGTGTGTAGGTCTACACTCTTTTATTAACACATTATTAGATGGAATAGTCTTCTAAATACGAAAGCAGTGTCTACCAAAATCAAGCAGATAAACCATCTTGGCGGAATGAAAAATTGGACCTCCTTAGAATAAATACATTCTCAGAAATGAACATGTCAGTATTAATTGAAACTTTTAGTGGTGCACTTGATATAAACATTAAACCACATTTAATGGACTAAAAATGTGGCTACAGAATAATCTCATTCACTTTTAGGAAAATTGAATGAACTCACAGTTAAATATTTACAGAAGTCTCACTATAATATCCAAATATTTAACAGAAAATTAATTTATTAAATAAGGAAAGCTTTATGTATATATTAATATTTCACTGACAAGTGGGAAACATTTTGGCAAATTACAGATTGTTGACTTTACTTTCCAGAATATTTGTGTTGGACCAATTGTTTTTGCTTTCAGTTGCTGCCAATCAGTAATAGTCATCTTCTAATTAATTTGTGAAATGTTTTAATAGTTTTCTGATTTTTAACCAATTAGATAAAAATCTAGTGTACAGCATCATTCACTGAATTGGAAGAAAAATTTAAATGTTAGCATCAAATATATTACACCTGTATTGGTTGCAATATTATTCCACCAAATAAGAATTCTAGCACGTGATGAAGGACATGTGATACTCTAAAAGTTATAATTCAAGTAGGAACCCCACACACCTCTGAATCAAGAAGCTTTATGGAAATCACTGTATGGTCCATCTTATAATTCACAGAAGTGTCCATATGCAGTTAGTACCAGTGATTCTGTGATCAAACCAAAAAAAATCAAAGAGGATAACGTTTCTCAGAGATTGAACGGTCTCTCCAAATGTAGAGTGATGACGTGAGTCATAGTGTATATGAGCAGTGCACACTATTCTATCCTTGTAGGAAAATGGTCTTCTTTACAAATCTAGTGAATAATGTGTGTGTGCATGCATGTGTATGTATTCTACAGTAAAACTATCTGTATATTTATGCAAGAAAAAGAGACTAAAAGGGGAGCACAGAATTTTAAAAACTGCAGTAAACAAGTGAAAAACTGTATTTTTGAAATTTTTTGTCATAGTAGTTTAAATTTTTCCTTCAGGATAATAAATCAATAATATAAACAGATCACTTAGCACAGACACAAAGAATGAAAAAGAAAATACTACATAATTATCATAACTAATATTCAGTGGTTTCTGAAACAAATTTTTAACTGTTACGATAAAACTAGAGTTTTTACTCTTAGTTTCTGTGTGTTCTAGTCTAATTGATCAATAAAATGAAGCATTCTTCACCTTACTTTTTGTTAAGTTATATGTGCATGCCAACGAGATAATTTTGGTATCTTGTCTGCCAGTACTCCTTTCCCACTGAACCACAAAGGGGTGATATAGACAGATAGAGAATAATGAAATAGTCCCTACTGACAGTGAACTAGCTTTATGTAATACACTGCAGAAACATCAGAAATTATATAAGGCTAAAAATTTGGACTGGAATGAACAGAAAGTGGTAAAAATTTAATCTCTACTTGTGTCAGTTCCAAAATTATAATTCACTAGATTCTTCAATGTTTCACAAAAGAGTAATTACTAACTGAATTCATACTAAATTGAAATTATTTAGGAAAGATGACACCATAACATTTTGTGTAGTATTTGCAGTCAGGACTTCAAAACTACAAAGAAAAAATTATGCCAGGTGACACTTTGGACACCATGATGACTAGGCTGAATGCCGTATTTGCAAGAGAATAAGTCCCAGAAATTTGTCCTTTCTTGGATACAGTTTACTAACCTTGAAACACAAAAAAGATCTATCTCAGGAAGAAATTGAACACAGAAAAAAGAAGCAATGTGTTCTGAAGAAACAGTTATAAGGAGTAAAGCTAAGGAAAGACATTGTTAGAGGTGTGGGTAAATCTGAGTAAATATTGATCATGAAAAAATCATGACAATATTAATGATGATGAACAATTTGAATGATTAAAAACAAATTGGAACCATAATAATAGAAAACAACATATGAGATGAAGAGGGAGTAGAGTCAAAGCAACAAATGTAGTGAATTATAAAGAGGTGATTAGACATCACATTAATAATCCATTAATGGATAAACACCATCTCAATACATGTAGAAAAACCATTTGACAAAATTCAACATTCATTTATGATAAAAACTCTCAACAAGATTGGTTAGAGAAAACACACCTCAACATAATGAAGGCCATATGTGACAAATCCACAGTCAACATCATACTTCATGGTGAAAAACTGAGAGTTTTCCTTCTAAGATCAGGAATGAGACAAGGATGTTAACTCTCACCACGTTTATTCAACATAATACTGGAAGTCATGGCAAGAAAGACAAGAAAAAGCCATCAGACAAGAAAAAGAAATAAAAGGCATCCAAATTAGTAAGGAAGAAGTAAAATTGTCATTATTTCCAGATGACAGAATATTATATACAGAAAATTCTATAAACTCCATCAAAAAACTATTAGAACTAATAAATAAATTCAGTAAAGTTGCAGGATACAAAATCAGTATATAAAAATCTGTCATTTTCTGCACCAATAACGAAGTAATAGAAAAAGAAACTAAGAAAACAATTCCATTTATAGTTGTATCAAAAACAAGAAAATATGTAAGAGGCGTCTGGGTGGCTCAGTGGGTTAAGCCTCTGCCTTCAGCTCAGGTCATGATCCCAGGGTCCTAGAATTGAGTCCCGCATTGGGCTCTCTGCTCAGTGGGGAGTCTTCTTTCCCCACCCCCGCCTTTCTCTGCTTGCATCTCTGCCTACTTGTGATCTCTCTCTCTCTCTCTCTCTCTGTGTCAAATAAGTAAATAAAATCTTTTTTAAAAAAGAATAAAATATGTAAGGAGATTTAACTAAAGAGATGAAAAACCTGTACTTTGAAAATATAAAGGACTGATGAAAGAAATTGAAAATGACACAAGCAAATGGAAAGATACCACGCTTATGAGTTGGAAGAATTAATATTGTTAAAATGTCCATACTACCCAAAGCAATCTACAGATTCAATGTGATTCTTATCAAAAGTCCAGTAGTGTTTTTCACAGAACTAAAACAAATATTCTAAAATTTATATGAAACTATAAAAACTTTGAATAGCCAAAGCAAACTTAGAAAGAACAAAGCTGGGGGCATCACTGTCCCAGATTTCAAGGGAAACTACAAAGCTACAATGATCAAAACAGTATGGTACTGACACAAAAACAGATACATAGATCAATAGAACACATTATAGAGCCCAGAAATAAACCCATATTTATAAGGTCAATTAACCTATGACAAAGAAGGCAAGAATATGCAATGGAGAAAAGACAGCCTCTTTAATAAATGGTGTTGGGAAAACTGGACAGCTACCTGCAAAAGAATAAAGTCAAATCACTTTCTTACACCATACACAAAAATAAATTCAAAATGGATTAAATATATAAATGTGAGACCTGAAACCATAAAATTCCTAAAAGAAAACCTAGGTAGTAATCTCTTTGTCATCAGCCTTAGCAACATTTTTCTAGTTAGGTCTCCTCAGGCAAGGGAAACAAAAGTAAAAATATACTATTGGGACTACAACAAAATAAAAAACTTCTGCACAGCAAAGGAAACCATCAACAAATTGAAAAGGCAATCTACTGAGTGGGAGAAGATATTTGCAAATGATGTATCCAATAATGGGTTAATATCTAAAATATATAAAGAACTTGGAAGTCAATACCAAAAAAATGACTAGCCCAATTTAATAATGGACAGAGAATCTGAACAGATATTTTCCCAAAGAAGACATACAGATGGCCAACAGATGCATGAAAAGATGCTCAACATCACTAATCATCAAGGAAATGCAAATCAAAACCACAATGAGGCACCACCTTATACCCATCAGAATGACTAGTATCAAAAATATAAGAAACAAGCATTTAGGGGATATGGAGAAAAAGGAACACTTGGGCACTGCTGGTGAGAATGCAAGCTGGTATAGCCACTGTGGAAAAGACTATGGAGGTTCCTCAAATTTGAGATTGAAAAAATTGAAAATAGAAATTGAAAAAATTGAAAATGGAAATACCATCCAATCCAGTAATTTACCCAAAGAATACTAAAATACCAATTCAAAAAGAGATATGCACCTTTGTGTTTATTGCTGTATTATTTACAATAGCAAGTTATGAAAGAAACCTGTGTCCAACAAGAGATGAATGGAGAAAGAAGATGTGATCTATATATTTACAATAGAATAAAAAAGAATAAGATCTTTCTATTTGTAACAGAATGGATAGACCTAAAGGATATTATGCAGGATGACACAGAAAGACAAAGACCATATGATTTCACTTGTATGTGAAATCTGAAAAACAGGAGGGCACGTGTGGTGATGAGCACTGAGTGTTATACGCAGCTAATGAACCGTTGAACACTACATCAAAAACTAATGATGTGGGGCACCTGGGTGGCTCAGTGGGTTAAAGCCTCTGCCTTCAGCTCAGGTCATGATCCCAGGGTCCTGGGATCGAGCCCCACATCGGGCTCTCTACTCCGCAGGGAGCCTGCTTCCTCCTCTCTCTCTCTGTCTGCCTCTCTGCCTACTTGTGATCTCTGTCAAATAAATAAATAAAATCTTTAAAAAAAAAAAAAACTAATGATGTACTCTATGCTGGCAAATTGAACATAGAAATAATAAAAAAAATCTTAAAAACAAAACAAACAAATAAAAACAGAAGCAGAATCATCATACAGAGGACAGTCTGATGGTTGCCAGAGACGAAATTGGGGATGGATGAAATGGATAAAAGAGATTAAGAGATACAAACCTCCAGTTATAAAATAAATAAGTCATGAGGATAAAAAGTATAGCATAAGAGATATACTCAATAGTGCAATAACATTGTCTGGTGACAGTGATGACTACACTTACCATGGTGAGCATAGCTTAATATAAAGAATTGTCAAATCACTATGTTGTACTCCTGAAACTAATATAACATTGGATGTAAACTGCCCTTCAATTTAAAAAAAAAAAAAGTGAGTAGAGATATTAACTTTATCAAATCAAATATGGATATCAAAAACTTAAAATTTACAAAAAAGAATAAAAATAAAATGTGTAACACCCAGTATAGTTGTGGAAGCTAAAGAAAACTCGATCCAATAGAAGGCAGGAAAGAAGGGGAATATATTCCAGAGAAAAAGATAAGTCAAAGAGAAAGCAGAATAAACTATAAAATAGCTTTCATATCTTTATGTATAAATAAATTATAAAATGTTTCATCAATTCTAAGGTGCACATGTGTTCACCTTTTAACATCTCTGAAATCAGAATGCATATTTCAATTGGTGGTGTTTTTAAAATGACTGTTGGCCATGCGGCAATTGTAACAAGGATGTCAATAACTCTGTGTATGTGAACTTCTAAGTACCAGTATCAAAACTTGCATAATGGGTGGCAATACCTCAGAAGAAAAACCTGAAAAAAAATAGTAGAGTAGTATTTTAATTCTTAATAACCAAACCATTGTGGGGAGGGAGTGAGAAGGTGATGAATCAAACAGGTTTAACAACATTTCCAAAGCTAGACTCAAAAAGAGATTTAATGAGTTAAAAGCCAATAGCATTGGCTTTTAGTTCTTTTGAAAAATGCTGCTTTGGACAGCACAGAGGGTGACCGGGCCTGGAAAACACAAACATTGGTGACCCTATCTCAAAAACTAATTGAGAAGAGTTAGACTCTGAATTTGATAAATTTTAGAAATACTTTATTAATTTATTTCACCTATATTTATGCAGAAGAGCAACATAGTATTTTTAAATATCTATAATTATATAAGAGCTTTTAAAATAAGGTCCCAATAAGCATTGTGTTGCTGTTTAATTGTTATTTTTTTCTTTTTTTTTTTTAAGATTTTTACTTATTTATTTGAGAAAGAGAGAGAGGGAGCAAGCCAGAGAGCAGGGCAGAGGGAGAGGGAGAAGCAGACTGACAGCTGAGCAAGGAGCACTTTGTACAGGGCTTAATCCCAGAACCCCTAGATCATGATCTGAGCCAAAGGCAGACACTTTACTGACAGAGCCACCCAGACACCTATTTTTTTGTTTCTTAATGGTAACTAAAATGATGTTGTATCATTTAATAAATGTAAAGAAATAAGACCTCCCAAATAAAATACAGAGATTTGCAGATTGTATTTTGAAAATCTAGTTAGATGTTAATAGGAGACTCATCTTAAACATAATGACACAGAAAACTTGAAAGTAAAAGAATGGAGGGGGTATATCTGAAAAATACTAACAATAACAATAGCAAATCCCCATATAAACATATAACCACCAGCAAAATTGACTTTAAGGAATAAAAAGGGTTATCACCCAATAATGAAAGGGACAATTCACCAGAAAACTAACAATTTTGACTCTTTATGCACCTAGCAACATAGGCTAAAAACAAACTAACAAAATGGATTTATTGGGAAGAACCCAGAAATTTACAATTTTAAAAGGAGATTTTAACTTACATTTTTCAATAACTGATTAAATGATCATTTAAAGAACTCTACAGACAACAGGGAAAATCATACTCTTTCAAACACACAAGGAACATTTAAAAAAATTGACAATGAACAGAGCCACAAAACAAGTCTCAAAAAAAAAAAAAATCTACATCATTCTCTAACCAAAAAATGTTAAAAATTAAAACTAAACAACCCTTCTGAATAATTCTTGGTTCAAAAAGAAATTATAGTAACAATTAGAAAACAAATTCAACAAAACCAAAGAGAAAGCCCTTGAAAAGACTGAAAAAATGGACAAACTTCTGACAAGATTATTTAAGAAAACTATTCAAATGCTAAAAATTAGGAGCAATGAGGAAACAAACCATAGACACAACAGAATTTTCAGATCTTTTAACAAAGTGGTCCTGAAATTCTTGGAGGAAAATAGATTTGAATCACCAAGATAATTTTGAAAAGGAAAATCAATGTGTCCTTGCCTACTAGAATCTAAAGCTCATAAAACCACAGTGATTAAAATATGTTAGTGCAGAGATAGAAAACAGATCCGTGTAGCTGGATAGAACTAGTTACAAACTTAGGTACATATAAGATAGTGTACAGGTCATACGCTAGAGGTTACCTCAAAAATGAAGAGAAACAATGGACCATTCAGTAACTGTATCATCTTAACTGCCAATGCGTATGAGAAGAAATAAAATTAGAACAGCCTACTTCACAGGAGTCACAAAAATAAATTCCGATGGGTTAAAACCTAAATATGACCCAAAAAATCCTCAAAACTTTTAGGAAAAAAATATAGCATAGGGGCGCCTGGGTGGCTCAGTGGGTTAAGCCGCTGCCTTGGCTCGGGTCATGATCCGGGGTTCCTGGGATCGAGCCCCGCATCCGGCTCTCTGCTCAGCGGGGAGCCTGCTTCCTCCTCTCTCTCTGCCTGCTTGTGATCTCTCTGTCAAATAAATAATAAAATCTTTAAAAATATATATATAGCATAAATAACTTTACATGTTAGGGAAGGATTTCTTAAATAAGACCAAAAAAACATACAGGAGAAGATTGGTAAATGTGAGTAGATTAAAAATTTTAAGACTCTGTATTGCTAAAGATATAATAAAATTTTATATATGTATATATGCCACAGACTCAGAGATAACATCTTCAAACATCTTCAAAGCATAAGGGATGAATATTCAAGATACTTTTAGGACCTCACCAAATCAAAAAGAAAAAAAAAGACAAAATAATGCAGGAGGAAAAATGGACAAAGAATAAGAAGAGGTAATTTGTGGAAAAGATAACTCAAATAGCCAAAAAACATATAACCATTAGCATGCAGAAACACAGATTTAAATAATGAGCTTCCTTTGTAAACTCATTAGACTGATAGTCCGATCTCCCCAGTATTGATGAGACTGTGGGAAATCAGAAACTCCTGCACAGTCAATTTGAAATTAAACAAAGTCTATACAAAGATAAAGAGGATGAGAAAAAAAAAAAAAGATAAAGAGGATGTGAAATATCAAAGATAAAGAAATATATATATATTTTCTATAAATATATATAAATCTATATATATTTATTATATTCTAAATTTATATTCTATAAATATATATATTTATCTTTGTATATTTTATATATTTATAAATTTATATTTAAATTTATATATAAAAATATATTTATATATATTCCAAAAACATTCAAGGTTTCGATTCACAACATCTTTAGGAGCCTGTTTATTTTAGGAAAGAGAAGGGTGGAGGGTGAATTTTAGTCATATTTGTGAAGTTTTATTTATTTAAAAGAAAAAAGATCTCAAATATGTCAAAATGTTAACAAATTAAATATGAAATATATTTATTGTATTTATTTCTATTATTTCATAAAATAATTTTTATAATTATCAAATTATAATTTTATAATTTTGTTTTTATAAAGGAACAAACCAAAGTATCACAATGGGGTCGGGTGGGGAGATAAAGAAGAATTATATTACTCCCTGGATTTTATAAAATAATTGAAAAATAAGATATGAGGCAAATGGTGGAAGATAAAATACATCTTTATAACCAACAAGGCTGATTCCACTGTTTAAAAACATTGTGATATAATACATGGTATTAGAATGAGCCCCATCTGTAAAATGTCACTTTTAATACCTGTCTTGCAGATTTTCCATGAGGCTTAGACATTATGAATATAGAGAGAGATAAAAATAGATATGGACACAGTCATGTAGCAGATTATTGGTTGCTAGCCAACATTCATCTCTACTTCCCTTCTTTCTTTCTTAGAAATCTTAATTTTATTCTGGTATTCATCCTCCTCCACATGGCCAGGTACTTTACAGGAAGAAGAAGTAATTCCCAGCTCAGGAGATGGGGTAACTTGACTTTTTTAAGCCAGTTGTGGTAATCCCATTTCTCTTACCAATGAATGGTTTAGGAATGGGGGTCCAGCCCAATGCTGCCATGAAGTATTCCAGAAGAGTTTTGAGGAAGATGTCTTCCTAAGAAAGGGAAAAGAAAGAAAGAGCCCTATTGTTGTTTGCTTGTTTGTGGATTTTGTCTCTGGATGTGAAGCTGAGAAAGCTTCAGCCATCTTCTGACCCTGAGGTCACCACTGTCAACACTAAGGGAATCAGAGAAATAGAAAGAACCTGACTCTTTGATGATATTTTTGAAAATCTGTTATCAACCAACCTGTGAATCTACCCTTCTTCTGTACTTCTTCTTATGTAAGAAAATAAATTTCCATCTCGAATGAACAGGTTTGAGTAGGGTTAACTGTTACTGGTTGCGAAAACATCCTAAATGATTTAAAAAAAAAAAAGGTCAAACCCAAAGCCTTGCACATCAAAGGTAGACTATATATGGCAGCTAACATTATTATTCCACTCCATTCTTGTCCATCCAGTCTCCCCTCACTCTCCTCCAATACATTACCAATGCAACACAGATCAAACTACTTCCATCTTTATTCCGGTCAGTCCTATTCTTAAGTGAAGTGACTATTCCCTATAGTAACTATTAGCATAGAATCCAAACTTCATTTCCTAAGTACAGTTTTTATTTCTCACTCGGGGAATTTAGGAACAAGGCTCACATTCATCACTCTGCAATTATGAATTATATGTTTAGTTTTACATACATTTTTTACTCTAATCAAAAAAAAAAAAAAAACAGGAAGTGTAATTTCGATGGATTACCTTCCAGCAGAAACCTTGGTATATTACTACCATGAGGCAACCAAACTCCAATAGAATCCTAATAGAAAATGAATCCTTTCAGATTTTTGACAGATAAAACATAAAGTGAATCTTCTTGTTCTATTTATTTTAAGACTGAAGGACAAGACCAAAGACATCACAAAATGAAGAGATGATGCCACAGGAGATGTGAAGATAAACATATTTTTTTAAATAGGAATCCAGAGACCACATTGATCCCACTGCAAACCATAATGATTTAATAATCAACAGGGTAATAGACAAACAAATAAAACAAGAATCCTTCCATTTTAGCCCCCAAAAGTGGCAGAACATAATAAAGCAAACACATTTGAAGAAAAGATTCTCCCCTAAGAGTGACAGTGGCTTACTGAAGCACAGATTTACAAATGGGGGTGAGAGTAAATACATAACATGAAAAGCCACCAGAAGGTGGAATCTGGTTTATCCTGGGTGAGACAGGAGAATCTCCTGGTAGAAAACCCTGTCCTAACAAGTGCAACAATCACATTCTACTAAAAGGTTTGTAGGCAAGAGTTAATAAGCAAGGAACCTTCTGAGCTAGCAGCTACAGAAGAAAGGCAATTGGATCAATATAGAAACATTGCTCAGCCATCGTGCCACAAAGATTTTCCTAAGAAACATGAATGATGTAAAAATTGGAATGTTGTATGGAAAGTGAAATTGAATAAGACACAGAATGCTACAGGAAAGATAAAGAAGAAATATACTTACATAGGGCATAATTCTCTGCACACTGGCTTGTTTGGGGGCACTGCTGCAGCAGGTAGACATAACCACAGACTGAAACTCCATTATGGTTCCTATGGATTCCATGTTCTCTGCAGCTTCTTGCAAGCTTTTTGTTACTCGGCCCCACATGGTTCTGGAAACCACACAGGTAAGAAATTTTCATCTCTGGCAGTCTTTAATAGCCATGCTTCCCAGCTGTTCAGTAAGGTGTTCCTTCAAGTAATTGCCCTTAGGTAGTTTGTGGTGAGACAGGGACATGAACAAACACTACAAACCACCCAGCTCGTTCTGCCAGACAGAGTCATTCTCCAACCTGGCCTGGCCAAGAGGCCCTAAAGGCAACCGGATTTCTGAAAGCAGGAATATACTACTTCTATTGAAATAAATAACTGCAACATTATTAACAGATCCCACCTGCACGCAGTTATAGGGAAAGGAGAAGGAGAGACTTGAGTTTTCTAGTAATTAACACACAAAGAGCATAAGAATCTTCTTCAAAGACTGCGAGGCTATACCATATCTGACCTTGGACAGCAAGAATTACACACATACTGGCCTCTTACCACGTGGTCTAACAGGACTTGGGGTTCCAACAGACACCTGTGGTTACCTACACAAGGCCATCCCCTTACCTTTTTCCTCATTGGCAAAGCCTTGATTTTGTTTAAGTGATCCCTCCTCAGCGCACCGGATCTGAATATTGTGGCCTATCATCTAATTCTGTTCCAGGAAAGGCTGGAGATACAGAAAAATGTCCCTCTTTCTGCCTCCGGATATTGGTATGTGAAGACATGAGCTGTAACCAGCAATATGAAGCCACTTTGGAACGATGAAGGAAACTAACCAATACACTGAGGCTAACAAAGAAATAACTAGAAAGGATCTGGTCTCAACAGTGTCTATTGATGCACAGAATTAGTCAACTTTGCAGCCATCCCACCCCCAGATCCCAGGTAACATGAGATAATGTGTCCTCTGGGTCACTTTCAACTAGCATCCTCTTACTGAAAGCTGAAAATACAGTAATAGATGCTGAACTCTGTCTATCCAAATGTAACCTGCCAAAGATGCAAATTATGTCAACTGATTAAATGCAAATAAAAATGCTTCTGTTCAAGGAATGTTCTTGCTGTTACATGAACAAGTGTAACAAATGCGAAGGCAATTCATCTTCCAGATTCATAAATGCTTTGTCACATGCATTAGAACATTAGGCCTCTCCTCAAATTAACAAACTCAATGATCATTCTTCAAAATCTCTGTAAAGGCCTTTCCCAACTTTTTACAGCACGTTTAGTTGTTCCCTAATATTATTTGTGTATTTTGTAGATACTTCTACCAAATGGCTTGTAGTTGTATATCTGTTGCTGTCCTATGTGATTTCCCTACAAAAGAAATAATATCTGTGATGGTTAATTTTATGTGTCAACCTGGCTAGATCACAGGGTACCCATATATTTGGCTAAACATTATTACTGGGTGCATCTGTGAGGGTCTTTCTGGATGAGATTAACATTCGAATCAGTGGACTCTAAAGTATATTGCCCTCCCCAGTGTGAGTGGCATCATCCATCCATTGACAGCAAGAATTGAGCAAAAGTCAAAGGAAGGGAGAATTCACCCCTTTTCTGCATGTTTGACCTGAGACATTAGTCTTCTTCTCCTCTGAGATTGGGAACTTCACCGTTGGTTCCGGTGGTTCTCAGGTGTTTGGATTGGACTGAACTACACCACTGGCCTTTTTGAATCTCCAGCTTGCAGATGGTGGATTGGGGGACTTCCCAGTGTCCATAATCACATGAACCAATTCCTTATAATAATTCATATATATCCCATTGGTTTGGTTTCTCTAGAGAACTCCAATGCAATGACTCATCTATCTTTATAGCCTAACACTTAACATAGGACCCAGCATTTAGCTGGTGTGGCTATTTTAAAATATGGCTCCCCAAATTCCATCCATTTTGAGGAAAGTCCATGCCTCTGCCCTTGAATCTGAGCTGGTTTTTATATCAACTGGTAGCTGCATGAGTCAACCAGCTTGGTCATTTATGCCTGCCAGGTCTGCAGATGACTGTGATCCTACAGATACTTGATTGCAACTACAAGAGAGATCCCAAGCAAGATCTGTAACCCCCTCTTAAATTCCTGACCCTTAAAATTGTGAAAGAAAAAAAAAAGTTTGTTTTAATCTACTGAAATTTGGGATCACCTTCAAACATTAATAGTAACCAAAACAATTAGTGCTAAATATTAACTGAATTTATGAATGAGAGGCAAAGGAGATCTTCCTACCATTAAAAAAAATGTTTTAAGGTTAAGTTCGGGATAACTTCATCCTGTAGCAATTTTTGTGGTCAAAGATACATTTCCTATCCCTCTGTGCAGTAAGAGTGAAACTCCTACAAAGCTCAATTCATGTATCAAAGTCTAGACATTGTGCTTGGTGCCTGTAAATTTTGGCTCATCTAACTCTCACAACTAATGGTGGGAGGGGGCTCATATTTGTCATTACATACCTTAAGCATGAAGAAGTGAAGCTCAGAGAGGCTACAGGTCACCTGTCTCTATGGGTAGCAAATAACTAAGCTGGAATTGCCCCCAGGACTGCCTGTTCCAAACCATGTCTTCTCTCCACCACTGCACAAAATCTTCACTAACTTGCACTTTACCCATAACCAGTAAAAAGAAAGGTCCAAATAGTTTGGCGAATCACTATGTAATAGCACAGTGGTGACCTAAGATTACGTGCAATAGGCTGGATCAGCCTAGGGCAGATCTGGACATTGTGCCAAGGACACAGAGGACACAAGGACACAGGCTAGAGCCATCAGAATTCTACTTCTTTTTTTTTTTTTTAAGATTTTATTTATTTTTCTGTCGGAGAGAGAGAGCATGAGTAGGGGGAAGAGCAGGCAGAGGGAGAAGCAGGCTCCCCGCTGGGCAAGGAGCCAGATGCAGGACTCGATCCCAGAACCCTGGAATCGTGACCTGAGCTGAAAGCAGATGCTTAACTGACTGAGCCACCCAAGAGTCAGAATTCTACTTCTAATGCCAGTTCTGTGGACCTGCAATAACAAACTTTGTCCTTTCCTCCCTCACATCCCATTCAAAACCACAGATCTTCAATCAGAAGTATAGCTCTGGATCACTGGGATAGAGAATCCAACCAAAGGTAAGGATAATAAGTCAATCTGTAAATTGCCCAACACATGTTTTGACAGCACAAGGTTATACATGGGATTGAATATCTGTGGGGAAAAAGATAGCTAAGACATGATTCCTGCTCTTTGGTAATTTTGACCCATTTAAGGAAAAAGGACAAAATATGTAAAATGAAGAACAGCACAAAACAATATACAAGTGCTAAGTCTAGAGTTGTTTCAAGACTTTTTCTAAGTATAAAATTCAGACCCTGAAGAAAAGAAAAAATAAAGATTACTCCTAGTCAATCCAGTTCAAATACAACTGTAAGTAATATTTTTATGGATTCTTTCTAGTTTTTTCTATACAAGCATAATGGTATAATTGAGGCTCAAACCATATTGTTCTATATCCCGCTTTATTTCACTTAATAGTATATTCTGAACACATTCTAGAATATGATTTTTTTTATTAATTTTTTAAAAAATTGTATTTGAGAGAGAGGGACTGCACAAGCATGAGCAGGGTGGGGGAGGGGAGAGGAAGAGGGAGAAACAGACTCCCCATTGGGTAGGATGCCCAATGTGGACTCCATCCCAGGACCCTGAGATCATGACCTGACCTGAAGGCAGATACTTAGCCAACTGAGCCACCCAGGCACCCTCCTGGAAAACCAAACCAAACCCTACAGGACTGTGTTTTGAAAAAGCATCCAGGAGTTCATATTAATGTGATACAATTTATGTAAATTCCACCTACTAATGTATCCTTTTTTTCTTATGCTATCTTTAAATTATACTATGAATTATACTTATTATAAACTAATAAGGTTAATCCTATGAAAGTACATTTGCTTCTGAGAGAGCACGTGAGACTCATACCAGACAAAAAATAAAGTGCTATCACCTCTCAAATTAAAATTACATCAAATTACCTAAGCCTGGTCAACGATAAACAAAATAGAAAGAAATGTCATTGTCACCCCATCGCCTCCATGCACTTAGTGCCCTTATACTTATTACTGTATTCATTTTAAGTGAATCACTGTTACCAGAAGTAAACTCTTATACACCAACATTTTTTAATATAAAGATTCTTTGACTTACATGGCCCTTCACAGATGGTATTCAGTACAGTTTCTCCTGTAATATACTTGACTATTTTTTAATATTACATGGTATAAGACTTAAAAGAAAAAAAAAATCTAAAATTCCAGAATCATGTCCTTGTTTGTAACAAAGTCTCCAAAAGGGAAGGGAGGGGCTTAACATAAGGAACTAAGTGGTTATACTACCCAGGGTATACACATTATAAATGAAACACATAGTAAACTGTTTGACATTTATTTCATACCAACTGTACAGAGAATTGCATTGTGTGAATTTCTAAAGGAAAAAAATGTAGATATCAAGGTTTTCTTGGATCTAGATCATATTTAATGAATAGCCTTATCAAAATACCCTGGAAGACTATGCATATTGCTAAATGATATTGCTTGAAAGTTAATTTCAACTAGTAATGTGCGGCTGACTGTGGTTTACCTCTCAATAGCCATTCTCACTTCCTTGACTTCTGCCACTAGACCCCAGCTGTCACCAGCCACCCACCAGATGCTCGCTCTCCCAGCCTCCCTTGCAGCTAAGAATGGTGTAATGCTTCCAACAATGTGACCTAAAGAGATCTTCAAGGAAAGATTTTCTTTTCTAGTAGGACAGTTGCACAGGGGCAGGCTCTGCCATCTTTCTTGCCTCTGCTGTGGTCCTATGAAATGTGATGACCTGACAACAGGAGGCCCCATGTAACCAAAGGGGAAGCCAAGAGCCTAGAAGCCTATCTGCAGGCCTAACACTGAGTCACAATGGTGGAACTTCCTGCTTCAGATTGACTGACATACCATATTAATTAAGTAACCTCCTTAACTAAGCCAGTTTTACTTAGTGGTCTATTGCCCCGAAAGTTCCCAAACTAAAGCACAATGCACCCTATGGCATGAAGAGTTTCAGTATCCGGCCAATATTGCAGTATGAATGAGAAACAAATAATAGTTATTGATTTTTAAAACACATTTTAGAAGAATTATAAAATGAAATAATGACTGTGAAATAGCCTTTTTTTTTTTTTTTTCCAAAATGGCAGCTGCATGTAAAGTGAGAATCTGACTCCTGGCCCTTAGTGTATATTTGGCTCCGTTGTCTCCAGGCATTCTTAACTGGGCCTTCCTACAGCAGACACAGCAAGAGTACTTCCTTCTGACAGGATCCTTTTCCTGGTGGTAGAGAAAACAGAAGAGGATGATGGTTAATAGAGTTTATGTTAATATGGAAATAATCTCACCCATTTTAATTCTAACAGAAATTGAAGCAGGGTCAATTGACCTCTACCTTTTCTTCCATCCATGTAGCAAGTGATTCAAAACATAAATTTTCTGAAAGATTTTAAAATACCAAGAAGCCCCAATATTACCCTATCAAGTTTTATATTCTCCAATGATATAATACTTGTTTGTTTACCTGAAAGAAAATAAGCTTTTAGAAGAAACAATTGCTGTTTTATATAATGTCTAAGAATTTTCATTAGTTATTAAAAGGTTCTCCATTTAATCTTGAATGAATCATTTTATTGGTGTTGGTACAGGGGCCCACACTGGAATCGAGATTTTTATATTGGATTTTTAAACTATAATCCACTGAAATGTAATTTCCCCAAAGTTCCTTACAGTCAAGACATATACTATATTGATAGTCTCCCATCTAATTTGGTATCCAATGTTTTATGAAATATTCCCTCCTATGACTTAGATTCCTGCCTCAACTGTATATATTATTATGCTTGTAGGCTATTCAATAACAAGACATCTGTTCAGAAATCCCTCTAGAAGGTTTCTTACATTATTTATGTCACTACTAAAACTATTTCCCCTCCCTTAAAAAACAGCTGCTTTACATACATACAAGAGAAAAAAGATCATTATTTAGCCAGCAACGTTGATAAATGATTCTGGTGTCTTTTAGCTAACTGTCATTGCTTTCTATATACTAAATAGCTTTTTATACACTAAAAAGTCTCTTCTGCTCTCAAAGACTGTCAAGTAGCCATTTAATAGTAAATTTTAAATTCTATTCTTATATCCTCTCAATTAAGAGCAAATTTTAATGATTTTTATGTAAATGGTTTCAACCTCACAATTCAGTTAGCTCTCCCAAAAGCTTGTACCATGATTTTTGAAAGCTCTGAACTTTTGTCTGCTTATTTTCTCCTGCAAGCTTAATATACTTACCAAAAATTTCCACATTCCACATCATCAAAGCTTTCATCTTGTCTCAAAAGAAAAAAGGTTTAAATGCCGATTAAAAGCCAAAATCAACTATTTTCAGACTCAATTTTCAAATGTCAGTTTGTTTTTACCTAATTCTAGTAAATTTATATAGTGTAATTCTAAACTTCACTTTTTGACGTTTCCCGGCTGAAGAAAAGCAGTAGAACTTTTCACCACCTGTGTTGCTTTTGGAAACCAGCCCCTCCCATCTGTGGTCTGGACAACACAGTGCCCAGGCGGGTCCTTACTAAGGGGACTGCCTACACACTGCTCTCACGACTCCAGCAATTACCTGCGGTTGCTCTGCAAGCTGGATGTCCTGGAGAAGGACGTCTATGAACAAGGTACCAATAAAAGAGATAGGTGACTTTATACATTCAGCACACCATAAAAGGGAATTCCGAATGCGAAGAGAGGGGAAAGGAATCCATAGAAAAGACCAACTAAAGGTCAAGTCTTTGCATTTTTGAATAGCAACCATTTTCTGCTGAATTGGCTAATACAGTATTTCTCAAGCCTTTGAATTAGATTCCTACGGAGTTTAGCTTTTCCAAAACAAAAGTGGGAAGGAAGTGTTGTTTTTCAGTGTAAAGAGGTTCTAACTAGATTTCAATTAAAAGAAAAAAAAAGATATACAGCTTGATGGATATGCCTGGAATTCTTCGCCAAAATACAGAATTTGCCAAAAACGGGCGGTGGGGGGGGGGTGTGACACAGATTCCATTAGCTCAAGCAATATACAAATGCTGCTAATTATTTTTGTTCCACGACAAGAGTTGTTTTTATAAAGATAAACACCACCTACCACCAACAACACCCCCCCAAAACTGAACTGGCCTCAAATATACCCTTAATTATTCTTCTCTGTTCCCACACAACAACTTTCGTTCCTAGCCCTACTCGTTCCTGCTATGAAACCTGACAAAAATCTTGAAACAGAAAGAAAGAAAGAAAGAAAGAAAGAAAGAAAGAAAGAAAGAAAGAAAGAAAGAAAGRAGAGAATCGGGTGGGGGTGGAGGGGGGAGACACAGACAGAGAGAGAGACAGAGAGAGAAAACGTATTTTGCCACCCTCCTGGCTAACTGAAATGCTTGTTCCCGAGATTACAGTAATTACAGCCACAGCATGAGTTCCATACAAGCGCTAAATGAAACAGCACATCAATTAAAAAATAAACACTCCATTCTAAGAGAAAGACAACCCCCTGGGACGTCCTAACAAGCGTAAATGAACCTGCCAGGCCGCCGGCCCCTCGGGCCTCCGCCTCCCCTCCCCATCTTAAAGTAGTTGCGGAGCTGGCAGGGGCAAGTACTCATTGGCGTTGTCCCAAGCGGCTGCTAAAAGCAGCTTGGGTCCCGCTCTGCTCCTAGCGGATCACTGATACGTGTCGGTGCGTCAACTCCAGGGCTCAGCACCGCCTCCCACGGTAGAAAAGGAGGCTCTGGAAAAACGGTGAACTTTGTATAGACATGTATTTGTTCCAAAAGTACGAGGCGAAGAGAGACAATCCAGACACAGTCTGCCCTACTTATAAGTTGGTTTTTCTTTTCTTTTCTTTTTCTTTTCTCTCTCTCTCCTTTCTTTCTTTCCTTTCTTTCGGAAAGGAAATTATTTTTTCATAAGGAAGCACTGTGTCCTAGATGCTTTACAGACTACCCCACCTAACTACCGGAACGCCCTTTGAAATCCGCACTATTACCCCACTCTTCAGGTAAGGAAACTGAGGCCACTCAGCGGAAGCGAGAGAATACTGAGCCAGCCCTTGTGCCTGGCGCCTCTCGCGCCCCTGGGGCACGGGCAACTGTGCTCCCGTACACTTCCTGGGGCGCACCGCCCCCCACCGCCCGGTCCAGATCCATAATCCAAACTGAACTGCCGTCCTTCCGCTCCTCCCACATTTCCAAGCCTCAAACAGCATCATTCTAAGAGCCCCAAAAAGAGCACCCCTTCCCGAGTCTCCTGCAGGGCCCGGCCCCAGTCAGGCTCCCGCGCACTCGCGTCCGCGTAGGTTTCCCACTGACCCAGCTCACGGAGGTGCGCGGGGTCACCGATATTACCGGACATGAGTAGGCAGGGACGTGACTTGTTTGAAACGAGCCTGGAAAAGCACGCGCGAGCATAAAACCCCCATCCCTGTCCCCAAAAGCAGACTCGGGGAAAAGGAACCAAGAACTCAAACGCACTGAGCTATGTGGCGACGTTTATGGCAAAACCTCGCTCTCTGCGGTCAATCCCAAGGTTACCGAAACTCCAGCTGCAGAAAGCGCGCATGGCCATGGGGGACACTCCTGACCGCCTTAAGGAAGGCCGAGTCTTGGGAGCGCATTGACTCCGCCCCGTCACCCGGCGATTGGCGCTCCTGGCCGAGGGCGGAGACCGAGTCCGCGCTGTATAAATATTCATGAGCCGGCCGGGCGGCGCGAGCCGGGCCGGAGCCGGGAAGTTGGGTGAAGGGCGCTGCTCCCGCCGAGGAGGAGGAGGAGGAGGAGAAGGAGGCGGCGGCGGCGGCGGCGGCGCGGAGGCGGTGGCGGCTGGGCGCGGGCTGCGCCGCTCAGGTGTCTACTCCTCCTTCTTGGTCTGGATTTGGTTTTGTGTCTAGCAAGAAGGGGTCTGCCTACACCTCGCCCGATTGCCGGCCGGAGCGCGGAGCGGACTTTTACCGGAGGCGGAGTCTGTCAGTCCCGGAGGTGGACAGACTGACCGACGTCGGAGAAAGAGGGCGGCGGCCTCTGCGGAGGCGGGTCCCGAACTCCGGCAGCAGAGCTGCGCAGCTTTGGGGGCGAGCATGAGTCCCCGGGGACAGAAAGGGGGCTGCAGGGGTTGACCCGGCGCGGGGAGCGGCCTGGCCCAGCCATCTTGACTGCGCACCGCGGCCCGAAAGGAAACTTGCCGTGCCGCCGCCCTCTGTGTCCGGCAAAGTCACCTCACCGTCGCCGGCGCCTCGTGGAGAAGTGGCCGGGCGCGCGGGAGAGAAAGCGAGCGAAAGAGGGACGATGAGCCGGGGACCAGCCACTGTGCTGCGAGAGGGCTGAGTTCGACCGGGAGTCAGCACGGCAGACTCTCGGGGACTGTGGTGCACGCCTGCAGAACCCTCACCGCCGGTGCCCAGGCTTCGGACCCCGCTGTGCGGACGCGTCCCGAGAAGGGACTAGGTTATCTGCAGACAACCTTTCCGGGAGAGGCAGGAGAGAGACCAACAGGGCACCCGATTTACCCTTCCCCGGCTCCCTAGCCGAATCTCCCGGCGCCCCTCCGCGCGCCGCCTGGAGGGCGAGGGCGCGGGGCCGCGGCGCGCAGCATGGAGTGGGGTTACCTGTTGGAAGTGACCTCGTTGCTCGCCGCCTTGGCGCTGTTGCAGCGCTCCAGCGGCGCGGCGGCTGCCTCCGCCAAGGAGCTGGCGTGCCAAGAGATTACCGTGCCGCTTTGCAAAGGCATCGGCTACAACTACACGTACATGCCCAACCAGTTCAACCACGACACGCAGGACGAGGCGGGCCTGGAGGTGCACCAGTTCTGGCCCCTGGTAGAGATCCAGTGCTCGCCGGACCTCAAGTTCTTCCTGTGCAGCATGTACACGCCCATCTGCCTGGAGGACTACAAGAAGCCCCTGCCTCCTTGCCGCTCGGTATGCGAGCGCGCCAAGGCCGGCTGCGCACCCCTCATGCGCCAGTACGGCTTCGCGTGGCCCGACCGCATGCGCTGCGACCGGCTGCCGGAGCAGGGCAACCCCGACACGCTGTGCATGGACTACAACCGCACGGACCTCACCACAGCCGCACCCAGTCCGCCTCGCCGCCTGCCGCCGCCGCCTCCGGGTGAGCAGCCGCCCTCTGGCAGCGGCCACGGCCGCCCGCCGGGGGCCAGGCCCCCGTCCCGCGGTAGGGGCGGTGGCGGCGGGGACGCAGCGGCGCCCCCCACGCGCGGCGGCGGCGGCGGGAAGGCGCGGCCCCCTGGCGGCGGCTCAGCGCCCTGCGAGCCCGGCTGCCAGTGCCGCGCGCCCATGGTGAGCGTGTCCAGCGAGCGGCACCCGCTCTACAACCGCGTCAAGACCGGCCAGATCGCCAATTGCGCGCTGCCCTGCCACAACCCCTTCTTCAGCCAGGACGAACGCGCCTTCACCGTCTTCTGGATCGGCCTGTGGTCTGTGCTGTGCTTCGTGTCCACCTTCGCCACCGTCTCCACCTTCCTCATCGACATGGAACGCTTCAAGTATCCCGAGCGGCCCATTATCTTTCTTTCGGCCTGCTACCTCTTCGTGTCCGTCGGCTACCTGGTACGCCTGGTGGCTGGCCACGAGAAGGTGGCGTGCAGCGGCGGCGCGCCGGGAGCGGGCGGCACGGCGGGAGCGGGCGGGGCGGCGGCGGCGGCGGCGGCGGGCGCGGGCGCGGCGGGCGCGGGAGCAGGCGGCCCAGGCGGGCGCAGCGAGTACGAGGAGCTGGGCGCTGTGGAGCAGCACGTGCGCTACGAGACCACCGGCCCGGCGCTGTGCACCGTGGTCTTCTTGCTCGTCTACTTCTTCGGCATGGCCAGCTCCATCTGGTGGGTGATCCTGTCGCTCACGTGGTTCCTGGCGGCGGGCATGAAATGGGGCAACGAGGCCATCGCCGGCTACTCGCAGTACTTCCACCTGGCCGCGTGGCTCGTGCCCAGCGTCAAGTCTATCGCCGTGCTGGCGCTCAGCTCCGTGGACGGCGACCCGGTGGCTGGCATCTGTTACGTGGGCAACCAGAGCCTCGACAACTTGCGCGGCTTCGTGCTGGCGCCGCTCGTCATCTACCTCTTCATTGGCACCATGTTCCTACTGGCCGGCTTCGTGTCGCTCTTCCGTATCCGCTCGGTTATCAAGCAGCAGGGCGGCCCCACCAAGACGCACAAACTGGAGAAGCTCATGATCCGCCTGGGTCTCTTCACCGTGCTCTACACCGTGCCCGCCGCCGTCGTGGTCGCCTGCCTCTTCTATGAGCAGCACAACCGTCCGCGCTGGGAGGCCACGCACAACTGCCCGTGCCTACGGGACCTGCAGCCAGACCAGGCGCGCCGGCCCGACTACGCTGTCTTCATGCTCAAGTACTTCATGTGCCTCGTGGTGGGCATCACCTCGGGCGTGTGGGTCTGGTCTGGCAAGACGCTCGAGTCGTGGCGTGCCCTGTGCACCCGCTGCTGCTGGGCCAGCAAGGGCGCCACGGGGGGCGGGGGCGCGGGCGCCGCGGCCGCGGGGGGCGCCGGGGGACCCGGGGGTGGTGGGGGCGTGGGGTCTGGTGGGGGCGGGGGTCCGGGCGGTGGGGCGGGATCCCTCTACAGCGACGTCAGCACCGGCCTGACGTGGCGATCTGGCACGGCCAGCTCCGTGTCTTATCCAAAGCAGATGCCGTTATCCCAGGTCTGAGTGGAGGGGAGGGGGCACCCGGAAGGAATGGGGAGGGGGGCGAGGAAACCAATTGCAGCGAAGGGACCCTCGAAGGGCTGAGGTTCCCACCCCTTCACCGTGTTGATTGCTATTAGCATGATAATGAACTCTTAATGGTATCCATTAGCTGGGACTTAAATGACTCGCTTAGAACAAAGTACCTGGCATTGAAGGCTCCCAGACCCAGCCCCCTTTCCTCCATTGATATGCGAGGAGCTCCTCCCGCCAGGCGTTAATCTCTGTTGGCAGAGGAGGGTGGACTCTGCTGCGTTTCAGAACGCAAGGTTTGGAGCCCTCGCTGGTTGCCATTTGCTGAGCTTGAAGCCAGATCTACAGATTTCACCTGAGGGACCTATTTTTCTCCCTCGACTGTCCTACGTAAACTCTTACTCCTAACATATTCTAGAGGAGGGATGACCGCGACCTAATGGAATTGCACGGTTTGGGTATTCTTAATGACCAGGCAAATGCCTTAAATAAACAAACAAGAAATGTCTTAATTATACACCCCAAGTAAATACGGGTTTCTTACATTAGAGGATGTATTTATATAATTATTTGTTAAATTGTAAAAATGTGTAAAATATGTACATATCCAAAGATATACAGTCTGTACATTTTTTGTAAAAAGTTTAGAGGCCACCCCTGTAAGAACAAATATAAGTATTCTATTTTGTCAATAAAAATGACTTTTGATAAATGATTTAAGCATCACCCTTTCCCCCTGCCTCTTCTAAGCTGTTACCTTTAAAGTGCTTGCTAAGGACGCATTGAAAAAAATGGACATTTTCTGGTTTCTCATTCTGTACACTGACCTTAGGCATGGAGAAAATGACCTGTTAAACTCTAGTTCTTAAGTTGTTAGCAAAGTAAATATCATTGTTGAACTGAAATCAAAATTGAGTTTTTGCACCTTCCCAAAAGATGGTGTTTTTCATGGTAGCCTTTTCCTCATCCATGGATAACAACACTCCTCTTAGTATATGTAAATGGAACTTTTGCAAGGCAACAATTGCACTCAGGCCTTGTTAATTTATCTTGTACAATATCACTAAAAGCTTCAAAACCCCACATTTATTTCTTGGTGTCCCTGATTTTGAAAGCACCTGGGTTTTCAGGGACTGAACACACTGCTGAAGTGTAGAGGTTAATGTTTTAAACCACAGATCACACTTTACAGTGTAAGTCACTTGACTATCTGGTAGTGGAGCAGGCGCTCTTTAATGGATTAGACTAACGGGTTAACATCTTAATAACCTTCCAGGCTTGTGTATATCAAATGTGCTGCTTTTCCTGGAGAAAAAGCTATTGTTCCTCTGTCAAGACTAAGCTAATTTATTTGAGCAGAAGGCTGTTGAATTAGCAGAAGAATGCTTTGGCAATTGTTGAACTTTTTACCTGTCTGCCCAGTGGCCCAGCACATCATTCCTTTAAGAGGAGCTAAATGAATAGGGTTAATCTGTAGGGAACTTGGTCTTTTGAGTTTGAAAAACTTTGATCTTTTCTCCTCTCCAAATGTGCTGTATAGTCTGAAGTTTCTTTCCCTGCTGCCCGGCTCCTCTTGGTGCAGACCAATTGGCCACCGCGGAGCCTTAAAGTTCTTCCATTAAAGGGATGTGGGACTTTTACTTTAAAAAGGAGAGAGAGCGAGGGAGAGGAAGACTTGTAACAGTTAGTGAAGACCAGAGGCACAAGTGCGCTCAGCCTTTTAAACAGCTTTTCCCGGCATTGTTAGCCAGCCTGCAGGCAGCTAGGCATGGGTTGAAGCATTATAGAAAAGGGCTCTGAATGCCCTACAGGTGGTCTGTGCACATAATCCCCCAATTTAAAGCGTTTTCCTTTGCTGGACAATTGCATTACAAAACTCCCTTCTTTTTCGCCCCTAATTGAACCAATGAACTATTATAAACTACAAGTTTTTCTTAAAAAAAAAAGAAAGAAAGAAAGAAAAAGAAAAAAAAAATCCTCTGCCTAAATTCTATTGACTAAATTCTGGCAAGTTTTCTGAACTGAACCTTTTAAAGCACCGGAAGTAAAAGCTTCTTCAGACATTTCACTTTTTCAGATATTTTTATTCCCCATGCTTGTTATTTTCTGAGATTAGCAATAATTTAAAAGTAATTGGTAAGGTTGTATGTTCATACTGAAAAGATAGCCCCAGGTCCCTTATTAAACTGTCAATCAAGATAAGAAATGGGCAGCTACGCTGCTAATGATGGGGGGCATCAAACGTTGCAGAGTGGGAGGGAACATAATCCCTGCATCCTGCTAAAAATGTTCTCTTTAGTTTCCCTCATAGGAATATTTATTGGTTAAAAAAAATTTTTTTAATTAATAAGGTTGGAAGCTACTTCCTTGGCTAATCTTTCTCATGTGAGAGGCTTTTAAGAAGAGTTTCTTGGTAGAAACATTTTGCAAATCCTTTCCAGAGCCACTCTTGGTGTTAATTGGATTTTTAAATTAGATATGCAGTAAGGACACCTACATTAGCTAATCATGCTGTTTATATTTCTTAAAGTCAGAGGCATTGTAAAATCTTCACCTCCGAGAAGTTTTATTTATTAAAGAATTACTATTTTATGACTTATGTACCAATAAGTGGCCTGCATCTACCCCAGGGGTTGACACTCATGTGCTGTAACATACATAAACCAGCGATAAACTACACTTTCAGTTATAAAGTGTCATGTGAGAGCACTTTTCATACTCTTTACCACATATATGGAATAGGGAGAGAGCTAAAAGCCACTACTTAGCATATTGGTTATCTAATATAGCAGTATTCTCATTACTGAGACATTTTCACCACCTGACATGGTGGGAAATGTCCAACTTTGAAGCTTTTTTCCTTTATTAATCTTTGAACATATCTTTGTAAAATGCCATATTTGATAGCTTTTACAAGATGGCTATAAATGTGCTCAATATAAACAGGCTTATTAAACAAGCAAAAAATCCCTCCTATTCTAGGGCAAGAAGCCATGCACCTGTAATCACTAAAAACTGATTTTAGAGACTGATACTAAAACACAGGTGTCAGTTCTTTGCCTTTAAAACTAAAACTTGAGTTGCAAATTTACTAATATCCAAATGGTAGATACACGCAAAATTGATTTGGGGATTGGAAACATGGAGGAAAAGTATCATTCTGGAAATTTGCATTAGACAAATGAATAGGTCCCTTGCCTGAATACTCCCCTTTGTGATATACAGGTGTGTTCTTAATTAGCTATATGGAACAAGTGTTAGTTTTTTGTTTTTTTTTTTTTAATTTTGTCTAACATGGAGGTAGCAGACTGGGGAGGGGATATGGCTACTGTGTGGCTAGAAGATCAATATGAATAATGTCTAATATGGTTAAATCCATTATTAAAGCCAAAGCTCATTACAATTACTTGTGGGAAAAGCTACGCAAAACACTTTCTTTTTGCTTTATAATAAGTGCAACTTGAAAGTACCATAAAACAAAGGGGGGTGTGTAAGAAAGTTTAAGGAGCAAACAATGTCACCATTACAGTTTCTTAACCTACATTGATGGTGTTGCTGGTTCCTGTAATACTTGAAAGTTTGGGGAAAAGAAATCAGATTGTCTCGCCAAAACAAAAATTAGACAAAGAGACTCAAGCAGTTGCAGAGTACAGGATGCAATTGAAAGTATAGGTGCAAACATTGTTAAGATTTGCCAAACCAATCACGTGTAGCCATCTGCTTTCCACGTGTGATGCCATACTGCCACCTTGTGGTGCCCACAGTTCCAGAACTGGGAGGAGGGGGCAGTTTCCTTCATTCAACTCCTTCTTTCAGAAATACTGAGCTCCCACACTGCTGGCCCTGTCCCCCCAGAGATCCCACCCAGAGGGCCTGCAAGCATTCTGTATTCAGAATTTTGAATTCTTTGGGATCCCCAAACTGCATCAGTTTAAACCCCCACAAGATCTTATTGAATTAAACCCTCAATATAAAGATTATGCTTAAAATGTAGTTAAGCTATATTGAAATGAAAAGGTCTATCTTTTTTAAATTATCTTTTGAATGACTTTTATTTAAAGAATAAGCTAGTCACCAAAGATCCACCACCTAACGGGAGAGGATCCAAAACTTAATAGGAGAAAGGATGAGTCATGAAGAATATTTTGAGGTGGCATGTTGTTGGCTTGTTTTTTTTAAAGCGCTACTTTCCAGTTTTCCACACAGAAGTTGATCTGCCAAGTTCAGTGGACACCCTTCAGTGCCGCACATAAATGCTGTTGGTTTGGGTGGGATGCAGGCTGTCCCTGTTATCCAGCCAGGTGTTTGTGGAAACACACCCAGAAATAGAAACTGTGCTGGGAAAAAAGGTCAGCCAAAGGGAGGAAGGGGGAAGCATCTGCATTGGAATGTCTGACCCTGAGGGAGGAAGATTTCCATACACAACAGTGTGGGAAGACCAGGCTTTTAACAGGGGTGGGGGGTGGGAAGTGCGTGTAGAAAAGAGGCAGCCTTACAAGGCCCTCATCTGAAGGCTCCTTGTTCTGAGAACAGAATGGTTGGTAGGGACAGGAAAGAAGGAGGCGGCACTGGTCAAGGAGATACAGACTAAAGATCTTAGAGGTCACCTACCAAGATCGTGGAATTCTTTTTTTTTTTTTTTAAACATTTTATTTATTTATTTGACAGAGAGAGAGATCACAAGTAGGCAGAGGCAGACAGAGAGAGAGGAGGAAGCAGGCTCCCTGCTGAGCAGAGAGCCTGATACTGGGCTCCATCCCAGGACTCTGGGATCATGACCTGAGCCGAAGGCAGAGGCTTTAACCCACTGAGCCACCCAGGCGCTCCAAGATCATGGAATTCTTAAAGACAGAGATCCCAGGATCATCGAGAACCTTGATACTCCATTGACAAGTGGCAGGGGCAAGATCTAGGACAGTATGATGGAAATGTGGAGTCTAAGGTCTTGCTTACTGAGTCTGAAGCTGTATTGTGACCAGATCCCCAAAACCAGAAGCCCAAAGAGGTCTAGACTTGCCAAAGCTCATGCAATCAAGAACAGCCCTGGGCCTAGAAGCTATTGATCCTACTTGCCCCTCCTCTTTCTATAGGCCTTTCCCAGCTGCCTGGCTCTCTCTAAATCCCTAAGACCACCACTATGTGCAGGTATCCTTGACCATCAGCTTACCAGGGCTGTGTTTACCTAGTTACACAGTCAGACCAAAGAACAGATTTCTCCATGGTGTGGTGCTGGCCTACACACAAGAACGTACAAACACACAGTCTGAGAGCCTGCCAGGACAGCTTTGGAAAGGTTTACCTCTCTGGTCCCTGGCTGACTTGGGCTAGCTCACCTACTCTGTGCTGCCTATGTTCACAGTAATGCAATCATTGGCATAGTTTACATTTGCCTAGTTGATACAAAAGGCCCAAGGACAAAGTCTGTCTGCTAGGCTTAGTGAGGAGCAGCAGGGACCTCGAGAAAGGAGAAGAGTCTGTTGCTGATAGAGCTCACACTGGCAAGAAGAGCCAGCAGTGGAAAATGCCTGCTGTGCTCAGCCCAGGCTCTGGGAGCCTTCAGGAAGAGCCCAGCAGGGCCACAGAAGGCAAACAGCAGAGCCACTGGCAGTGAAGGGAATGGAAGGGAGCAGGATCCAGAGCTCGGGGCCTATGGAATCCAAGGAGAGCATCCTGGAAATCTCTGGAGTGAGAGAACAAATCAAGAAGGAGATTAGTTCAGCCGATTTAAACCACAGGCCCCAGGAGATGACCTAAAAGTCTGGGTGCTACCAGAAAAGGCCAGCCAGTGGCTAGAGAAGGACAGAAGTAAAGGAACCCCCCTGCAAGGGCAAGAGCAAAGTTCGGACGAACTTCAACTCAATGGCCAAGTTGTAATGGCTTTCCAAGCCTTGGCAGAGAACCATTACTCATGGAGGACAAAGGTACCTATTTATCTCACCTTATTTAAGGCTAGCCATGCACTAATTTAAACTAGAAATGCAATCTCCTACACTTGTCTCCTAACAAACCTGATTCTAATTAAGCAACACACAGGCAGTAGTTCTCACCCCTGCCTACACATTACAAGCACTCGGGGTGCTTCTTGGACATATTAGTGCTGAGACCAACTGAATCAGAATCTGGGGGGATGGAACCTGGGAAGTCAACGTGTCTAAAACTATCCTAGGTGATTCTCATGTGTAGCGGGAATTGAAAACCAGAGAATGTAACCAAAGCTGGTGGGTTTTTTTTTTCTTTCTTTCTTGAGAGAAAAATGTGTTTTTAATATCTTAACTCATAAATATTTATGATAAGCATGTTAGGACAACAAGTACCATCTCTTCATATTTTCACAGTTTTGTATAAGCTTATATAATTTTGAACTTCTGCAAGTAGGTTCAATATGGCAATATTAGGAAAATAATATAAAATTTTTGTTACCTTTGAAAGAATACTTGCAGATACATTGATGAAGATAATAAACGCTATCTCAGAGATTGAAATGGCTTACCTGAACCGAAATGTGATTGATATGTGAACATGTGAACATGTGAACATGTGTCTCTATGTTACTCAGGCACTGGGTATTTTTATTTCTTTTTTTAAATTGTGTTATGTTAATCACCATACAGTACATTATTAGTTTTCGATGTAGTGTTTCAAGATTCGTTCTCTGCCTGTAAAACCCAGTCCTCCATGCAATTCGTGCCCTCCTTAATACCTACCACCAGGCCAACCCATCCCCCACAGACCTCCCCTCTAAAACCCTCAGTTTGTTTCTCAGAGTCCACAGTCTCTCTTGCTTCCTCTCCCCCTCTGATCCCAGCCCCCACCCACGCCTTCACTTTTCCTTTCCTTCTCCTAATGTCCTCCATGTTATTCCTTCTGTTCCACAAGTAAGTGAAACCATATGATAATTGACTCTCTTTAAAACTGGTGTTTTGATCTAAAATGAAACAAAATAGAAATAGAAATTAACTAAGCAAATTAGCTACTGTCATCCAACTTGACTAGTTTAAATAGAAGTGGATTGGGTTTTTTTTTTTCCCTTTTTGTCACCTAGAGTAAATAAATATTTGGAAGAGGACAGGAGTGCCCTCACCTGGTCCAAAGGGAGAACTCCATGCTTTGTTGTTGGGAACTGAGGATCTTAATCACACTGAACAGTTTTGGGTAACCCCTGCTTTTTCTTTCACTTGTAAAGAAATAACAAAGAATTATTTACACAGGGATAATTCTGTTAAGCTAGAAATCAAACCCAAACTGTGATCTTAAAAGGAGCCAACAATGTTGATGTATTAATTAGGAAAGATACTTAAAATGCTTTCTTTTTCTTCAGTAAATGTTTATTCAGTGAGACCAGCTCAGCTAGAAATGAAACCTCATCTTGTAGTGACCTAATAAGGGCATGACTTTCCAAAACCAGGTGGTCTGTCATGTTATAGTCCAGGAGGCAGGTTGGCTGAAATCCTAAATATGTGTTAATATGTTTATATCTTTAAAGGGAACCTGATACTATCTTACCTATTGATGGAATTTTGGTCAAGTTTTAGAACTTTAGAATAATGTTTACTGAGTACAGAAGTCTACTCTTTCTCTGGATCCCCCGAAATCTGTGACAAGCCCTTAACCAAAGACCCAGAAAATGAGATTCATTTCTACAAGTAAACTCTGAGGTTTTCCTGAGTCTATGTAATAAATATGATTTTAGATCCTGACTGTTAAACCTCATGCAATCATAGATCATGAAAGGAATACAAATTTGCATAATACCATTAAAGGGCATCTTGTAGCTATACTTAATGGGAACAAAAAAAGAGCAAATAACTCAATTTAATCGTTCTGGAAAGGATCTCATAATGAACATTATTCTTACCTGATTAACTTAGAGCACCTCCAGTAAGACACGGAGAGGCAATAAAATGGAGATGTTAAGAACATAGACTCTGAGGGGCATTTGGGTGGCTCAGTTGTTAAGTGTCTGCCTTTGGCTCAGGTCATGATCCCAGGGTCCTGGGATCCAGCCCCGCACTGGGCTCCCTACTGCATGGGAAGCCTGCTTCTCCCTCTCCTACTCCCTCTGCTTGTGTTCCCTCTCTCACTGACTCCCTATCTGTGCCCATTAAGTAAATAAAATCTTCCAAAAAAAAAAAAAACATAGACTCTGAACCCCATTGCCCAGCTCCACTCACGTGTGATCTTCAGCAAGTTACTTGTCCTCTACCTCTCCTCTGAGAAACAGTGCAAGAATACTGCCACTTCATAGGGTTGTTAAGAGAATTAAATCCTAATATAGATAAAAAGCCAACAAAAGCAAGCCACCATCATCAAAGAGCCAGTTTTTATTGTAGCAATGTTTCCACCTATATTTTGTATCTTGATTATTTTTTATTGTGGTAAAAAACACATAATATAAACTTTACCATCTTAACCAGTTTTTAAGGGTACATATTTGCAATGTTAAGTATATTCACATTGTCGCGAAACAGATCTCCAGAACCTTCTCATCAAAACTCTACAGATTAAACAACTCCCCTTCTCCTCATCCCCTAAGGTTATAAGAATAACCATTATTCCTTCTGTTTCTGTGAATTTGACTATTTTAGGTACCTCATATAACTTGGACTCATACAATATTTATCTTTCCATGACTGATTTATTTTACTTAGCATAATGTCCTCAAAATTCATCCAAGTTGTGGCATGTGGCATGTGACAGTGTTTTCTCTTTTTTTTTTTTTTAAGCTGAACAATAAGCTGGTGGATGTATATACCACATCTTCACCTGTTCATCAACTGATGGGACACTCAGGTAGCTTCCACTTCTTAATTATTAAGAATAATGCTCCTATGAACATGGGTGTGCACTTATTTCTCTGAGACCTTGTTTAAAATCATTTTTGAATATATAGATTGTTTTCTGTAGCTGAGAATCTGTTTTTGGCTTGTCTCCTTTTCTTTTCATTCGTTCATTTGTTTTGTTTTTCTTAAATTCCACATATGAGCGAAATCATATAGTATTTTTCTTTCTCTGACTGACTTATTTTGCTTAGCATAATACCATCTAGGTTCATCTGTGTTGTTGCAAATGGCAAGATTTCATTCTTCTTTATGGTTGAATACTCTATTATATAGATATCACATCTTCTTTACCCATTCCTAATTCCATAGCTTAGCTATTATAAATAATATTCCAATAAACATAGAAGCACACATATCCCTTAACTTAGTTTTTCATAGTCAAATACCCAATAGTGCGATTACCAGATCACATGATAATTCTATTTTTAATTTTTTGAGGAACCTCCAGACTATCTTCCCAGTGGCTACTCCAGGTTGTATTCCCACCAAGAGTGCATGAGAGTACCTTTTTTCCACATTATCTCCATCACATACTGTTCATATGTTTTCAATTATAGCCATTCTTGGGGGTATAGCTCAGTGGTAGAGCATTTGACTGCAATTTTAGGCATTCTGACAGATGTGAAGTGATACCTTATTGTGGTTTAGATTAGTATCTCCCTGATGATGAGTGATGTGGAGCAACTTTTCATGTCTCTGTTGGCCATCTGTATATCTTCTTTGGAGAAATGTCTGTTCATGTCTTCTGCCCATTTTTAAATTGGATTTTTGCAGTTTTAATGTTGAGTTGTATAAGTTCTTTATATAGTTTGGATACTAATCCTGTATTGGATATGTCTTTTGCAAATATCTTCTCCCATACAATATGTTTTCTTTTAGTTTTGTTGTTTGTTTCCTTTGCTGCACAGAAGCTTTTTATTTTTATGTAGTTCCAAGAGTTTATTTTTGCTTTTATTTCCCTTGCCTCAGGAGACATATCTAGAAACATGTTGCTACAGCTGTTGTCGGAGAAATTACTGCCTGTGATCTATTCTAGACTTTTTATGGTTTCAGATCTCACATTTAGATCTTTATCCATTTTGGTGTGATTTGAGGAAGTGGTCCAGTTTCATTCTTTCACATGTAGCTATCCAGTTTTCCCACAGCCATTTGTTGAAGATACTGATTTTATCAAATTGCATATTCTTACCTCTTTACTGAAGATTAATTGACCATAAAATCAGGGTGTATTTCTAGGCTTTCTGTTCTGTTTCATTGATCTATGTGTGTATTTTTGTCCCAGTATTTTGTTCCATGCTATGTGAGAAGGAGAGGGCGAAGGAGTTACTACAGATTTGTAATATAACTTGAAGTCCAGAATTGTGATGCCTCCAGCTTTGCTTTTCTGTTTCAAGATCGTTTTGCCTATTCAAGCTCTTTTGTGGTTCCATACAAATTTTAGGGTTGTTTGTTCTAGTTCTTTGAAAAATGTTGTTGATATTTTGATAAGTATTGAATTAAATCTATAGATTGCTTAGGGTAGTATAGACATTTTAACAAAAACTGTTCTTCCAATCCATGAGTATGGAGCGTCCTTCCATTTGTTTGTGTCGTCTTCAATTTCTTTCATCAATGTTTTATAGTTTTCAGAGTATGGGTCTTTACATCACCTCAGTTAAGTTTATTCCTAGGTTTGGGGGGAGGGGGTTAGGATAATTGTAAATGGGATTGTTTTCTTAATTTCTCTTTCTGCTGTTTCATTACAGGTGTATAAAATAAAATGGACTTCTGCATGTTGATTTTGTATCCTATGACCTTACGGAATTCATTTGTCAGTTCTAGTAGTTTTTTGGTGGAGTCTTTAGGGTTTTCTATACATACCATCATGTCATCAGCAAATAGTGAGAGTTTTACTTCTTTCTTACTGATTTGGATGCATTTTATTCCTTTTTCTTGTCTGATTGCTATAGCTAGGATTTCTAGTACCTTGTGGAATAAAAGTAATGAGAGTGGACATCCCTGTCTTATTCCTGACCTTAGGGGAAAAGCTCTCAGTTTTTCACCATTGAGTATGATGTTTACTGTGGGTTTTTCAAAGATGGCCTTTATTACATTGTTATGTTCCCTCTAAACCAGCTTTATTGAGGGTTTTTATCATGAATGGATGTTGTACTTTGTCAAATGCTATCATATGGCTTTTATCCTGTCTCTTATTGATGTGAAGTATCATGTTGATTGATTTGCAATATTGAACCACCCTTGCAACCCATGATCACACTTAATCATGATGAGTGATTTTTTTTGATGTATCGTTGGATTTGGTTTGCTAATATTTTGTTGAGGATTTTTGTATCTATGTTCATCAGAAATATTATTAGACTGTAGTTCTCTTTTTTGTGGATATTGTCTTTATATGGTTTTGGTAATCAGGGTAATGTTGGTCTCATAACATGAATCTGGAAGTTTCTATGTGTTAGGAAAGTCAGCTATGTCTCTTGCTCTTGAAAGTAGTAGCCTTATGAAGAAGAGGTCCCTTAGTGCCTTGCAACAATAGGGGGGAACCACTGCTGCTGCCACAGGACTGAGGCCCCCAAAGCGGGTGGGTGAGAAGATGTGGTGGGGGCTCACAATACCAGGAATCAAGCAAGCCTGGTGCAGAAAGCAGATTCTTGAAGGCTGGAAGTGTAGGGCTTGGTGTAAGCAAGTTATGTAGTAAATGTCTGGGCTGCACTGGTTCTTGCAGGTGGATGGATAATATGTATTTATGCTGGAGGGCAGTGGAGGGAAATTGCACCTGCCAGCTTCTTAATTCCTAGAGGGATCTCCCAGTGATCTCTGTCCTGGTAGAACATATTCTGAGATTAGTAAATAACTGTCTCTCCCATATTCCCCAGGAATTTTTCAAGCTGCTGGTTTTGTGCTATACCTCTGTGGGTTGTTTGTCTTGCTATCTCTTAGGGGCAGGGACTCAGCTTCCTCTCATCTTCCCATCTCTCCCAGAGCTGAGTCCACTGATTTTTCAAATTCCAGACTTTAAGTTCCACTGGTTGTAAGAATTCACAAAATTTGGCCTCTCTGATTTTCAAAGTCAAATGTTATGTGAATTTCTTACCCATGTGGGCTCCCCAGTGTGACAGTCTGTTTCTCTCCCTTCTCCATGTCCTCAAGTACCTACCTTCCATGGACAGTCCCACAGGTCCATTTAGCTTCCCACCGAGTCTCCAACCCTTCCTACCCTCTTTGATGTGGCCTCTTCTCTACATTTAGTTGTAGAGTTTGTTGTGTCATTCTTTGGGTTGTTTTCCAGGTTATTTATACTGATATGTTATCTAGTTGTATCCGTGGGACAAAGTAAACTTAGGGTCTTCCTACTCAATCATCTTGCCAGCAATCCCATTACTTGTTATTTTCTGGGTTTGGGGTAGTAGATATCTTAATGGGTGTGAGGTGACATCTCACTGTGATTTTTTTTTTTTTATAATTTTATTTTTTATAAACATATATATATATTTTTTTTCCCCAGGGGTACAGGTCTGTGAATCTCCACGTTTACACACTTCACAGCACTCACCATAGCACATACCCTACCCAATGTCCATAACCCCCCCCAACCCCCCTCTGCCCAGCAACCCTCAGTTTGTTTTGTGAGATTAAGAGTCACTTATGGTTTGTCTCCCTCCCAATTCCAACTTGTTTCATTTACTCTTCTCCTACCACATTAACCCATGTTACATCTCCTCTCCCTCATATTAGGGAGATCATATGATAGTTGTCTTTCTCTGATTGACTTATTTCGCTAAGCATGATACCCTCTAGTTCCATCCACGTCGTCGCAAATGGCAAGATTTCATTTCTTTTGATGGCTGCATAGTATTCCATTGTATATATATACCACATCTTCTTTATCCATTCGTCTGTTGATGGACATCTAGGTTCTTTCCATAGTTTGGCTATTGTAGACATTGCTGCTATAAACATTCAGGTGCACGTGCCCCTTCGGATCACTATGTTTGTATCTTTAGGGTAAATACCTAGCAGTGCAATTGCTGGGTCATAGGGTAGTTCTATTTTCAACATTTTGAGGAACCTCCATGCTGTTTTCCAGAGTGGTTGCACCAGCTTGCATTCCCACCAACAGTGTAGGAGGGTTCCCCTTTCTCCGCATCCTCGCCAGCATCTGTCATTTCCTGACTTGTTAATTTTAGCCATTCTGACTGGTGTGAGGTGGTATCTCATTGTGGTTTTGATTTGTATTTCCCTGATGCCGAGTGATATGGAGCACTTTTTCATGTGTCTGTTGGCCATCTGGATGTCTTCTTTGCAGAAATGTCTGTTCATGTCTTCTGCCCATTTCTTGATTGGATTATTTGTTCTTTGGGTGTTGAGTTTGCTAAGCTCCTTATAGATTTTGGACACTAGCCCTTTATCTGATATGTCGTTTGCAAATATCTTCTCCCATTCTGTCAGTTGTCTTTTGGTTTTGTGAACTGTTTCCTTTGCTGTGCAAAAGCTTTTGATCTTGATAAAATCCCAATAGTTCATTTTTGCCCTTGCTTCCCTTGCCTTTGGCGATGTTCCTAGGAAGATGTTGCTGCGGCTGAGGTCAAAGAGGTTGCTGCCTGTGTTCTCCTCAAGGATGTTGATGGATTCCTTTCTCACATTGAGGTCCTTCATTCATTTTGAGTCTATTTTCGTGTGTGGTGTAAGGAAATGATCCAATTTCATTTTTCTGCATGTGGCTGTCCAATTTTCCCAACACCATTTATTGAAGAGGCTGTCTTTTTTCCATTGGACATTCTTTCTTGCTTTGTCGAAGATTAGTTGACCATAGAGTTGAGGGTCTACTTCTGGGCTCTCTATTCTGTTCCATTGATCTATGTGTCTGTTTTTGTGCCAGTACCATGCTGTCTTGATGATGACAGCTTTGTAATAGAGCTTGAAGTCCGGAATTGTGATGCCACCAACTCTGGCTTTCTTTTTAAATATTCCTTTGGCTATTCGAGGTCTTTTCTGGTTCCATATAAATTTTAGGATTATTTGTTCCATTTCTTTGAAAAAAATGGATGGTACTTTGATAGGAATTGCATTAAATGTGTAGATTGCTTTAGGTAGCATAGACATTTTCACAATATTTATTCTTCCAATCCAGGAGCATGGAACATTTTTCCATTTCTTTGTGTCTTCCTCAATTTCTTTCATGAGTACTTTATAGTTTTCTGTGTATAGATTCTTAGTCTCTTTGGTTAGGTTTATTCCTAGGTATCTTATAGTTTTGGGTGCAATTGTAAATGGGATGGACTCCTTAATTTCTCTTTCTTCTGTCTTGTTGTTGGTGTAGAGAAATGCAACTGATTTCTGTGCATTGATTTTATATCCTGACACGTTACTGAATTCCTGTACAAGTTCTAGCAGTTTTGGAGTGGAGTCTTTTGGGTTTTCCACATATAGTATCATATCATCTGCGAAGAGTGATAGTTTGACTTCTTCTTTGCCGATTTGGATGCCTTTAATTTCTTTTTGTTGTCTGATTGCTGAGGCTAGGACTTCTAGTACTATGTTGAATAGCAGTGGTGATAACGGACATCCCTGCCGTGTTCCTGACCTTAGCGGAAAAGCTTTCAGTTTTTCTCCATTGAGAATGATATTTGCGATGGGTTTTTCATAGATGGCTTTGATAATATTGAGGTATGTGCCCTCTATCCCTACACTTTGAAGAGTTTTGATCAGGAAGGGATGCTGTACTTTGTCAAATGCTTTTTCAGCATCTATGGAGAGTATCATATGGTTCCTGTTTTTTCTTTTATTAACGTGTTGTATCACATTGATTGATTTGCGGATGTTGAACCAACCATGCAGCCCTGGAATAAATCCCACTTGGTCGTGGTGAATAATCCTTTTAATGTACTGTTGAATCCTATTGGCTAGTATTTTGGTGAGAATTTTTGCATCTGTGTTCATCAAGGATATTGGTCTGTAGTTTTCTTTTTTGATGGGATCCTTGTCTGGTTTGGGGATCAAGGTGATGCTGGCCTCATAAAATGAGTTTGGAAGTTTTCCTTCCATTTCTATTTTTTGGAACAGTCTCAGGAGAATAGGAATTAGTTCTTCTTTAAATGTTTGGTAGAATTCCCCCGGGAAGCCATCTGGCCCTGGGCTTTTGTTTGTTTGGAGATTTTTGATGACTGTTTCAATCTCCTTACTGGTTATGGGTCTGTTCAGGCTTTCTATTTCTTCCTGGTTCAGTTGTGGTAGTTTATATGTCTCTAGGAATGCATCCATTTCTTCCAGATTGTCAAATTTGTTGGCGTAGAGTTGCTCATAATATGTACTTATAATTGTCTGTATTCCTTGGGTGTTAGTTGTGATCTCTCCTCTTTCATTCATGATTTTATTGATTTGGGTCCTTTCTCTTTTCTTTTTGATAAGTCTGGCCAGGGGCTTATCAATCTTATTAATTCTTTCAAAGAACTAGCTCCTAGTTTCGTTGATTTGTTCTATTGTTTTTTTGGTTTCTATTTCATTGATTTCTGCTCTGATCTTTATGATTTCTCTTCTCCTGCTGGGTTTAGGGTTTCTTTCTTGTTCTTTCTCCAGCTCCTTTAGGTGTAGGGTTAGGTTGTGTACCTGAGACCTTTCTTGTTTCTTGAGAAAGGCTTGTACCACTATATATTTTCCTCTCAGGACTGCCTTTGTTGTGTCCCACAGATTTTGAACTGTTGTATTTTCATTATCATTTGTTTCCATGAATTTTTTCAATTTTTCTTTAATTTCCTGGTTGACCCATTCATTCTTTAGAAGGATGCTGTTTAGTCGCCATGTACTTGGGTTCTTTCCAAATTTCCTCTTGCGATTGAGTTCTAGCTTCAGAGCATTGTGGTCTGAAAATATGCAGGGAATGATCCCAATTTTTTGATAACAGTTAAGACCTGATTTAGAACCAAGGATGTGATCTATTCTGGAGAATGTTCCATGTGCACTAGAGAAGAATGTGTATTCTGTTGCTTTGGGATGAAATGTTCTGAATATATCTGTGATATCCATCTGGTCCAGTGTGTCATTTAAGGCCTTTATTTCCTTGTTGATCTTTTGCTTGGATGATCTGTCCATTTCAGTGCGGGGAGTGTTAAAGTCCCCTACTATTATTGTATGATTGTCGATGTGTTTCTTTGATTTTGTTATTAATTGGTTTATATAGTTGGCTGCTCCCACGTTAGGGGCATAGATATTTACAATTGTTAGATCTTCTTGTTGGACAGATCCTTTGAGTATGATATAGTGTCCATCTTCATCTCTTATTATAGTCTTATGTTTAAAATCTAATTGATCTGATATAAGGATTGCCACTCCTGCTTTCTTCTGATGTCCATTAGCATGGTAAATTCTTTTCCACCCCCTCACTTTAAATCTGAAAGTGTCTTCGGGTTTAATATGAGTTTCTTGTAGGCAACATATAGATGGGTTTTGTTTTTTTATCCATTCTGATACCCTGTGTCTTTTGATTGGGGCATTTAGCCCATTAACATTCAGGGTAACTATTGAGAGATATGAATTTAGTGCCATTGTATTGCCTGTAAGGTGACTGTTATTGTATATTGTTTCTGTTCCTTTCTGATCTACTACTTTTAGGCTCTCTCTTTGCTTAGAGGACCCCTTTCAATATTTCCTGTAGAGCTGGCTTGGTGTTTGCAAATTCTTTCAGTTTTTGTTTGTCCTGGAAGCTTTTAATCTCTCCTTCTATTTTCAATGATAGCCTAGCTGGATATAGTATTCTTGGCTGCATGTTTTTCTCGTTTAGTACTCTGAATAGATCATGCCAGCTCTTTCTGGCCTGCCAGGTCTCTGTGGATAAGTCTGCTGCCAATCTAATATTTTTACCATTGTATATTACAGACTTCTTCTCCCGGGCTGCTTTCAGGATTTTCTCTTTGTCACTAAGACTTGTAAATTTTACTATTAGGTGACGGGGTGTGGACCTATTCTTATTGATTTTGAGTGGGGTTCTCTGAACCTCCTGGATTTTGATGCTTGTTCCCTTTGCCATATTGGGGAAATTCTCTCCAATAATTCTCTCCAATATACCTTCTGCTCCCCTCTCTCTTTCTTCTTCTTCTGGAATCCCAATTATTCTAATGTTGTTTCGTCTTATGGTGTCACTTATCTCTCGAATTCTGCCCTCGTGGTCCAGTAGTTGTTTGTCCCTCTTTTGTTCAGCTTCTTTATTCGCTGTCATTTGGTCTTCTATATCACTAATTCTCTCTTCTGCCTCATTTATCCTAGCAGTGAGAGCCTCCATTTTTGATTGCACCTCATTAAGAGCTTTTTTGATTTCAACTTGATTAGATTTTAGTTCTTTTATTTCTCCAGAAAGGGCTTTTATATCTCCCGAGAGGGTTTCTCTAATATCTTCCATGCCTTTTTCGAGCCCAGCTAGAACCTTGAGAATCGTCATTCTGAACTCTAGATCTGACATATTACCAATGTCTGTATTGATTAAGTCCTTAGCCTTTGGTACTGCCTCTTGTTCTTTTTTTTTGTGGTGAATTTTTCTGCCTTGTCATTTTGTCCAGATAAGAGTATATGAAGGAGCAAGTAAAATACTAAAAAGGTGGCAACAACCCCAGGAAAATATGCTTTAGCCAAATCAGAAGAGA
>NW_022631094.1:6180307-6212175 GCF_010015895.1 Lontra canadensis | reverse complement strand
AAAAAAAGAAAACCAATAATGAAAAAAATATAAAAAGGAAAAAATATATATATATTAGATAAACTAGTTAAAAAACGTTAAAAAAGAAAAGGGTAAAAGTTTAAAAAAAATTAGCAGAAGAAGAGAAAAAAAATTGAAAAAGAAAAAACAATTAAATTAACTGCAAGGCTAAAGAATCATGGGGAGAAAGCCATGAGTTCCGTGCTTTGCTTTCTCCTCCTCTGGAATTCCGCTGCTCTCCTTGGTATTGAAACTGCACTCCTCGTAAGTGAACTTGGTCCTGGCTGGGTTTCTTGTTGATCTTCTGGGGGAGGGGCCTGTTGTAGTGATTCTCAAGTGTCTTTGCCCCAGGCGGAGTCGCACCGCCCTTACCAGGGGCCAGGCTGAGTAATCCGCTCGGGTTTGCTTTCGGGAGCTTTTGTTCCCTGAGCGCTTTCCGTAGAGTTCCGGAGGACGGGAATGAAGATGGCGGCCTCCCAGTCTCCGGCCCAGAGGAGCCGAGAGCTCGGGGTCCCACTCCTCAGTGCGCCCTCAGGGAACAGCGTCCAATTACTCCTGTCTGCCTGGCCTCCAGCCGCGCTCCGAGCTGACCGAGCCTGCGACCGGTTCACGGTAGGCCCGAGCTGTGAGCTCACTCCTCGGCTCCGTCTCTGTAGCCGGCTTCCCCGTTCTAATACCTGCAAGCTCTGTGACACTCAGACACCCCGATCCTTCTGTGACCCTGCGGGACCTGAGGCCACACTGGCCCCGCGTGGGCTTCACCCCAGTTAAGCCTCTGGAGCGATGTCCCTCAGCGGAACAGACTTTTAAAGGTCCTGATTTTGTGCTCCGTTGCTCCGCCGCTTGCCGGGAGCCGGCCCCTCCCCCCGGGGTCTGTCTTCCCGTCCCTTTGGATTCACTTCTCCGCCAGTCCTACCTTTCAGAAACTGGTTGATTTTCTGTTTCTAGAATTGCTGTTCTTCTTCTCTTCGATCTCCCGTTGGATTCGTAGGTGTTTGCAATCTTTAGATAAGCTATCTAGCTGATCTCCCGCTACCTGAAGTAGTCTCAGCCTGCTACTTCTCCGCCATCTTGACTCCTCCCCCCCTCACTGTGATTTTGATTTGCATTTCTTTCATGATTGGTGATATCAAGCATCTTTTCATATAGTTTTTGGCCATTGTATGTCATTTTTGGAAAAAATGTCTACTCAAGTCCTCTGCCCATTTTTTAATCAGGTTAGATGATTTTTGTTGTTGAGTTGTAAGAGTTATTAATATATTCTCAATATTAGCACCTTACCAGATATATAAGCTCCTTTATCATACATTGCCTTCTCGTTCTGTTGATTGTGTCCTGTTATGTATACTAGTTTTAAATTTTGATGTAGTCCCATTTATTTATATTTACTTTTGTTGCCTATTTATTAATATATTCTCAATATTAGCACCTTACCAGATGTATGATTTGCTCCTTTTCCATACATTGCCATCCCATTCTGTTGATTGCATCCTGTTATATATACAAGTTTTAAATTTTGACGAAGTCCCATTTACTAATATTTACTTTTGTTGCCTATTCTTTTGGTGTCATATCCAAGAAATCACTGGCAAATCCAATGTCATGAAACTTTTTGCCTGTTTCTTCTCCATGAGCATTTTTAAAGCAAAATGGACAAGCTGGCAGTGGCAATAAATAAAACAAACTGATCAATTAAAAAGACATAGATAGCAGAAAGCTCACATGACAATGACTTGGGATGAAGATGTTAGTGTGTTTGCCATCCTTTTCTAGTAACACTTCTTACTTCGTATGGGATACCTGCCTATAGAAGAAAAAATTCAATATGGATCCTGCCCAGAGTCCAGACCAAGCCTAATGTTCTACTGTGAAAATAGTTTTCTGTTGTAAAATAAATCCCAGGTCATAGTCCAGGCTTGGAAGTTGACTGTATTCCCAACCCAGGGACAGAACTTTACACCATCTCTAAAGCCAGTTCAAAGATGATGTTATCTCATTTCCTGACTAATAAATACTAACATATGCAGATAATTTTTTTCTTAGAAACCATAATTATCTTAAAGTATCTACTCTTAATAAGCATAAAATATTTATGCATTAAAAAAACTTAAATTTGGTTATTAAAATACTATTTTTACAAATAATATTCTTAAATGGAAGTCAATATTAAAAAGCAGTTTGTTAGAACCAAACAATAGGCATCATTTCATAGCATCATGCCATTTCTGTCCTAGAAGGAAACTCTGAGCCCATCTAGGTCAGTGTTTTTTATCCTTGTTGTGAAATAGAATGTTTATAAAATGCTGGTGCCTGGACCCTAGTCCTCCATCTAAGGTTCTGATTCAGTAGGTTTGAGAACCACTCAGCTTGTACAACCCTGCATCCATACTTGGAAATGAAGGCATAAAGCAGGTGACCTGTACCACCTTCCCTGAGCGCTTTCTGTTCCAGTTCTCACTGTTTTGCAAATACTCCCTGCACACAGACCGTGCTTTTGAATGTGTTACCCACTGCCTGGAAGTCCCTTCTCTATTAACAAACTGCTGGTTAGGAGTCTTTTATTTTTAAAGGCCCAGGCAAAATTATTTTTAAGATTTTATTTATTTATTTATTTGACAAACAGAGATCAAAAGTAGTCAGAAAGTCAGGCAGAGAGAGAGAGAGGGAGGAGGAAGCACGCTCCCCCCTGAACAGAGAGCCCAGTGCGGGGCTCAATCCCAAGACCCTGAGATCATGACCTGAGCTGAAGGCAGAGGCTGTAACCCACTGAGTCACCCAGGCGCCCCTCCCAGGCAAATTTTAACTCCCCTCTAAAGTCTTCCTTGACTGCCTCACACTAAGTCATTGTTCCTCCTTTCTCAATTCATTCTTCTCAATTGTATTCTCAATTCATCCTTCTCAATATAACCCTTGCCACACCATATTCTATTTGTTCATGTCTCTCTCTCGCTCGCTCGCTCTCTCTCTCTCATTGGATTGTGTACTATTTGAGAGTCAAGCACCATCTTATTTACCTTTTAGGAGGCTTTCAAAATTATGTTGTACAGAACATTACTTCCCTAGAACATTGTGTTGGTGCCTAGAGAGCAATGCAAAGAGACTTAAGACTTGCTCCTATTTCCAAGGACTTTAAGGACTAATGGGCGACAGAGGACCTTGTCCACTGTCAAAGGGATTAATAAATCTAGAATTCTCTCAGATCTGTGATGGTGCCAAGTGGCAAGTTTCCTGTGGTACAATGGGCAATTGATCTATTCTAGAAACAAACAAAAATCCAGTAATGCAAATTCAACTTTTTTGAGAACTCTAAGGCAGAAGAGGAAAGTGTAATGAGACTGTTCCCATTGATAATGACTTCAGGAACTTTCAGTGTCACCTTGGGGTGGTAGGGTTGGAGAAAGCTTACCCATCTGACCTGGGCTTGAGCAAAGTTTATAAATCTTGTACTATGTTTCTCCCTGAAGTGGTGATGGATTTGCTTTGAGTTTCCTGTGTTCTTCTGCTTTTTGATCTCTTGAGATCAAATATCAATAATAGTAAGTAATTGGGTGTATTTACTTATTGCCATTCTAACAAATTACCACAAACTTCATGGCTTAAAACAACACAGATGTATTATCTTGTCATTCTGGAGGCCAGAAGTCCAAAATGGGCCTTACTGGACTAAAATCTTGGTGTCAGTAGAGCTATGTTCTTTCTGGAGGCTCTAGTGAAAAATCTGTTTCCTTGCCTTTTTCCAGGTTCTAAAAGCCACATGCCTTCCTTCGTTCATGACCCCTTCCAGCAATTGCATCACTCCAACTTCTGCTTTTTTTTTTTTTAAGATTTTTATTTATTCATTTGAGAGAGAGCAAGAGTGAGAGAAAGTGTGCACATGAGCAGGGGGAGTGGCAGAAGGAGAGAGAGAAGCAGTCTTTCCATTGAGCAAGGAGCCCAACACAGGGCTCCATCCCAGGATGCTGGGATTAAGAGCTGAGCTGTAGGCAGACACTTAACCAACTGAGCCACACAGGCACCTCTCCAACCTCTGCTTCTGATGTCCCATCTTCTTCTCTGACTCATCTGCTTCTCTGCTTTACTTACAAGGACCCTTGTGATTACATTGAGCTGACTCAGATAATCCAGAATAAGAGATAATCCCATCTCAAGATCACAGTTTGATTATATTTATGAAGTTCCTTCGCCCCATAAGATAACATATTTGCAATTTTTAAGGATTAGATCATGGATCCTTTTGCAGGACCATTCTTCTGCCTACTATACTGGGATTAGAAGTACGGTATGTAGCTATAGATACTTTGCCCATGAAAATGAATATATGAGTGTGCCCTGATTTATAAAAATACCCTCCTAGAGAGACGCCTGGGTGGCTCACTTGGTTAAGCCACTGCCTTCGGCTCAGGTCATGATCCCGGGGTCCTGGGATCGAGTTCTGCACTGGGCTCCTTGCTTGGCGGGGAGCCTGCTTCTCTCGCTGCCTCTGCCTGCCTCTCTGCCTGCTTGTGTGTACTCTCTCTATCTGGCAAATAAATAAAATCTTTAAAAAATAAATACCCTCCTAGAATCCAGTGGTTTGCACTTTATTTGATTCAGAGCATTTAGGATATTGATACAAAGAGATACTAGTCATTTTCATTCATCCATTTATTCATCTCTCCATTTACCCATCATTCCATGCATTCTTTACTCATTTATGGTTCTTAATTTCTGTGTCAAGCCATATAAATTAGGCTTTGCTGCAATAACAATTTCAAAATCTCAATGGCTTACCACAACAAAAAAATAATTTATCACTTATATATGTCCATCATGTTTCAGCAAAGGGCTTCTATTCAGCCTAGATGCTCAGAGATCCAGGTTGGTGAAAGCTTTATCTTGCCACGTGCTTCCATTATCCTAGCATGGGTTGGGAAAGAATGTATTAACTGATTCTTACTTTCTGCCTGGAAATAAACATATGTCACTGGCCATAGCAAGTCATATGGCTACATGGTACCCCAAAGGGCATAGGAAGTAATCCTGTCATGTGCCCAGAAAAAGAAAAACTGGAAATATTTATTGAATGCCACAGCTCCTCACACTAATATATTCATGTATCATCTTACTCTTCACCATATTTAAGTCTGTCTTCAACTGAAAGCAGTGAAGTGGGGAAAAAAAAACAGACTAAGATCAGAATTTCCATGTTCTTACCCTAGTTTTTCATTAGCTTATAATCTTGTTCATTTTTCTGGACTTGATTTCCTTTATCCATGAATGAGAATAATTATTGCTCTTATCATTCTTTTTTTTTCCTTGAGGTATAATTAACATAATATTGCTCACCTTCTCACCTAATTCTGAGAAACAAATGACATGATCAAGACAAAAATCATATATTTTAAATCTCTACTTACAAAAACAGAAGGAAATTCAAGATATACTCCTCAATGAGATGTTTGTGACTTCCAGTGTGTTATAATGGTTAAGTATCAGTGTTTTTCCCACTCAAAAGTGAGCTGTCCAGTACATCAACTTCCATAATAACCTTCTACCCTGAACTTTTTGATACATACACCTGTGTTTTTCTTTTGCATTTCTATTTTTTGAATTTTTTTAAATTTTAGTTTAGTTTAGTCTAGTTTATTCCTTTTTTATTTTTATTTTCTAATATTCATATAGAGTAAACTTCAAAGTATTCCCTTTCCCCAGTCAATACTACCCCTATAGGTAAACCAATTTTTAATCCCCCTTTAGCCTAGGAAAGTTGAGTCCTTTAACAAAGATATCAAGATACATCCAGGAAGAATCAAAACAACCTTCCTCGCCCACACTGAGAATTTATAACCACTCTCCCATCTTTTTCTTCCACCAGTGTTTCTGTGTTTTTGTGTTTGTCCTGATAGTATATAAATCTTACACTTGGGGTTCTTTTCGACAAGGTTCTTCCTTTATTTGCATATATATTTTTTTTCTCTTGTTATATACTTTTATCAGTCTTTTTGTTTGTCTGTTTTTGTTTGTATACCTCATAAATCTTACCTTGGTGCCCATTTGGGCTGAACCTTCTCTTTCATCTTCCCTTTCTTTCCTGTCTCTCTCTCTCTCTCTCTCTTTTTTTTTTCTTTTTCCTTTCTTTTTTCTCTCATTTGGGTGGGGAACCCTGATTGCTCAGAAGTGTTCCAGGGTGCACCCAGACTGCACCATGGTTGATACAATCAGCTACATCTGTTCAGTCATCTCTCACCAAAATGACTAGGAGGAGGAATGCCCAACAGAAGAAAAATACAGAGGATGGACCTTCTGCAACAGAGCTAATGGCTATCAACATAGACAATATGTCGGAAAGAGAATTCAGGCTAACAATTATCCAGGCAATAGCTAGGTTGGAGAAAGCCATGGATGACTAAACGGAATTGGTTAGGGCTGAGCTGAAAGCGACCAGACAGGATGTTCCCAATGTTAGGGCAGAGCTAAAAGCTACCAGGGCAGAGGTTCACAATGCTCTCAATGAGTTCCAATCTAATCTAAATTCTCTCAAAGCTAGGGTAACTGAGACAGAAGATAGAATTAGTGATCTGGAGGACAAACAGATAGAGAGAAAGGATCAAGAGGAAGCCTGGAACAAATAGCTTAGAAACCATGAAAACAGAATCAGGGAAATAAATGACGCCATGAAACGTTCCAATGTCAGAATTATTGGAATCCCTGAAGGGGAGGAGAAAGAAAGAAGACTAGAAGATATAGCGGAACAAGTTCTTCATGAAAATTTTCCCAATCTCGTGAATGGAACCAGCGTTCATGTACTAGAGGCCGAACGGTCTCCACCCAAGATTATAGATTCCAGAAAAACATCAAGGCACCTGATAGTCAAATTGAGGAATCATAATTGTAGGTATAATCTCTTGAAAGCCGCTAGGACAAAGAGGTTCCTTACTTACAGAGGAAAGCCCATCAGAATAACATCAGACCTGTCCACAGAGACCTGGCAAGCCAGAAAGGGCTGGCAAGATATATTCAGGGCACTAAATGAGAAGAACATGTAGCCAAGAATACTTTATCCAGCAAGACTGACATTCAAAATGGATGGAGAGATAGAGTTTCCAAGACCGGCAAGGCTTAAAAGACTATGCAACCACCAAGCCAACACTGCAGGAAATATTAAGGGGGGTTCTATAAAAGAGGAAAAATCCTAAGAATAGCATTGAACAGAAATATAGAGACAATCTACAGAAAGAAAGACTTCAAAGGTAACACGATGTCAATAAAAACGTATCTATCAATAATCACTCTCAATGTGAATGGCCTAAATGCGCCCATAAAATGACACAGGGTTGAAGACTGGATAAAATGACAGGACCCATCCATATGTTGTCTACAAGAGACCCATTTTGAACCTAAAGATACATCCAGACTGAAAGTGAAGGGATGGAGAAGCATCTTTCATGCCAATGGGTCTCAAAAGAAGGCTGGGGTAGTGATTCTCATATCAGATAAATTAGATTTTAAACTAAAGACTGTAGTCAGAGATACAGAAGGACACTACATCATTCTTAAAGGGACTATCCACCAAGATGATCTAACAATTGTAAATATCTATGCCCCCAATATGGGAGCAGCCAATTACATAAGAAAACTGTTAATCAAGATAAAGAGTCATATTGATATGAATACATTAATAGTAGGAGATCTTAACACGCCTCTCTCAGAAATAGATCATTGAAGCAGAAAATCAATTTATTTTATTTTTAAAACTTATGATGTTCTAAAAATTCATTCAATCAGCACATAGTTTTTGAGAACTGAGAATTACACTGTCTCCACTAACTGCCATGATATGGGAGGAGAAGTCTTTGTACCATTTTCAGTTGTAGACACTTTCTTCTTGTGAAACTGGATGACCATGGAGAAAATGAACTTACAGTAAAGCTAAATAGCAAGAATAATAAAGAAGAAAGAAAGAAGAAAGAAGAAATTTTATGAAAAGTAAAGTTCAGATGAAGCAAAATAAAAGAAAACACTTAAATCAGAGTTGCAACAAAATGCTCCAGTCGCAACAGTATTACACTGAGGCACAGTTCCCGTGTTTTAGACTTGTAATTCCATACGCTGGAAAACTTTACACTTCATATTTTTTTATGCTGGAAAGTTGGATTTCATATGAAGGAAATGACTAAGTCCAAAATACTCTAAGTTTAAAATGACTCACATACTCTTAAGATTAACAGAACCTAACACTGTATTATGATTTGTATATTTGTACTTCAAAATTCTCAAAGGACTTAGCAGTCTGAGACCAAAGATTGAATTTTTCCAAATCACACAGAAGCTTTTAAATCCAAGTTTAGTGTAATTAAAGGATGAATGTGGTGAATTCCATGAGTTTCCAACACAATCATATTGCCCAACTCAAGAAGGATTAGTGCAAGACTAACACAGATGTTTCCAAGTTCAATAAAGTAAGGGTGGGCCTGATGTGAGTTGATAACTCTTTTCTAGGCCTTAAAGTTACTGATTTAGTTTCATTGTAAGCTGTTCGTTAACTTGTGTGAGAAGTGTCAAATTAACAACAAAAGGTGTTAATTCCATTAGGATTATCAGCAGTGTAATTTCCCTATCATAATCAAGACTTACTAAAACAATTTGGTTGCCATTCTAACCCCTATTTTATGTGATGCTCCAGACCTATATTTTGCCTCTAAATTTCCCATAATATTCCCCAATGGGGCAGAACCTATCTGGAGGCACCCTGCTAGGCTTGGGGCAAGAACCAATTAATTAGAGAAGTAGGTAAGTTGTATCTTTGGGCTCCCATGAGCTCTTGTACTGCATCCTCCTCTTTGATGACTTCCATGTTTCCTTCTCAGGACCAAGTTCTATCCTGCATCCTCTTATTTACAATGAATTTTATTATTAGTCTCTTCACTAACCAAACCCAATAAAACTCCAAGGAAAGAAATACAGAACAGATTACACACCCTGTCCATACCAGAATTTCTGTGAAACATAAAAAAATATACAAAGTATGCTTTCTGTCTCAATAGTACCTAAATGAGCAACAATTTGTTAGGAACAATTGGTGTTAGGAATACATCCAGGGTTACTGACAAGTTCCACTGGGGAGTTATACCTGGGCAGAGTTTTCTAACACCCCTCTATCTTCTATCTCCATCCATAAAGGAGATATATGCACTCCTTTACTTTCGAGTGACTCAAAGGAACATTTTCTGGACTTTTGATGGTCCCATTTAGGGATATGGAGTTATTAACATATCAGGCCCTTTAGACCTCTTTGATCTACATACACACAAAGGCAAGCCACTATTTCTCCACTTCCCCATTCAAAGCTACCATGTTCCCTCTTCATCCTATCCCAGCCTCACTCCGGTTCCAAACTCAAACTCAGAGCCGTAAATTCTGCCTCTTTCCCCTCTGGTCCTGGTGTTTGCCTTTGATCTCCTCAAGCACAAAAAGCTGCGGGTCTTAGTACTCCCTGCTAAGCTCCCTTTTATATCTCTTGGCATCTCTTATACAAAGTTGGTCTCTGTGATTCCAGTCTCTCCTACTTTTCTCCCTCTTCCCTCTTTGGTGCCAACAACTTCTCCTCTCTATCCCCAAGAAATCTGGACCCTCCCCCATCTTATCTTCCTCCCCTTCCTCCTCCTATCTTAGTCATATCTCTGTTCTGTTATGCTCACCAGTGCAATTGACCCACACACAATGATACAGGGAGCCATTCCTCCCAAGACATTTGGATTTTACAAGGTGTCCAAGCTTGACTATTTAGATAAAGTGTTGAGTCTTTGATGGGTAATTTCAAAAATCAGCCATAGGTGGGCCCCACTCAACTAGAAAAAAAAAAAAAAGTAAGACTTATAGAAATAGCATTTCACACCTCTGTCTTAAAGATTGGTTGGAGTCACTTTATGAAAAATGAGTTTTGAAAGTTTTATATAACTTTTGAATTTAAGTTGTGGAAAAAGACATGGTTAAAGTTACTTATACTCCATATAGACTGATTCTGTGCATGTTGGGAATCTGATTAAAAAAAAAAAAAAAAAACAAGTGCAAACGAACTTCTGCATACCCAATTGGAGAGAGATACATAGAATGGGTTAATCAAGCAGCTGAGAAATCCTCTTTTGATTAAAAAATCAGGAGTTGGCAAGGTAGTACTTCCGTAACCATAAGCGTCCTTTCTGTGCCTGGCCTAGAAAGGGAGTGATTAAAAAGCCTTGAGCTGGCCAAGAGTTGATTACAGTGTGGGGAGAGCTTTTCTCCATAATGAGCCAAAAGTTCACAAGAAGCAGTAGGGTGTGGGAAAAGAACACAGGTTTTTAGAGTCAGGTTTAAATTCTGATCCCAGTTGCTTCCACTGCTGTGTGACCTTGAGAAAGTTACCAGTGAGCCTCAGTTTCCTTATCTATAAAATAGTATTCACAGAGCTACTGAAAAGATCAAATGACATGGCTTGTGCTCTTGACATGCAGTAGACAATAAATGCCTTTTTCTCCAGGCATAGGAACACCATCTGACTTCTTTTGTGCGTCCTTGGTCAGCTTCCACCCCGATTTCTTACAGTGGCTATTCCAGACTTAAATCCTCTTCTCGAGCCACCATCCTTAGTGCCTCAATTCTGTCTCCAAACACATGTGGCCTATAGAAACTCCCTAACTCTCCAGTGAACATCCTTATTTGCTCCCACTCTTGTCCTTTACCTCTAGTCTCTAAAGCCATCTCCTTTCTGCTCAAAGCCAATCCTCTCACCTGTGTTCTTTGTTAGATCATCTTTCAAGTCAAATAGCTGATCTGTTATTGATTCCCTCTCTAATATCTTCGAACCTTACCTATGTGCTGCCTTTGCCCCATAGGCTTTACGTTAAAACCAATTTTTTAAATAGTTCATTGAACACCTACCCAGTCCCAGACACTATACGATATATTAGGGCTACAGTGGGGAACATGGAGCTTATAGAACCTTCTCTAACTACAGCTTCTTCATCTGGACATTGAATACCACTATTGTATTCTGCCTATGTCATGGAGGGTAATGATGTAATAAATTAGAAAATCCAAAGAGGGCACAAAACCCTGCCTGGCACACAGTAAATCTTTATGCAGTGTAAGAATCTAGTGAGAGAAACAGCCAAGTAAACAGGAAGTCGGGGAACAGGGTAAATAGTTGTGGGCAGTGGATAAGTTCCCATGGAATGACTTCTCCATACAGCAAGAAGCAAAAATATGAGGAGAGAAGAAAAGTTTAAAATGGTTTCTGGGAAGCACAGGAAAGTGAGATAATCAGGAAAACAGAGAGTTGGGGAAACAGTCTTAAAGGTCCTCCTGGAGACCCTGAATTTATAATGGTACTGGTTTGGGAGCTAGGACCATTTTCTCCAGAAAGATCAGCTACCAGGCAGCCCCTTCAAGCCACTACTCTGGCCATTTTCTCTTCCCAGCAACTTACGCACTGTCCCTGGGGCATCTTGTCCACTTCTGTCTGGAAGTAAAATTGGCAATAAAACATATTAGCATGTTGAAATTTAGTATTTCAAAGAAAAAGGTAAATGTAATCTGAGAAAAAGACTATTTGGCAACAAGACAAAAAATGGAAAAAAGAGTTTTAGGACAGTTTCAAAACATGATTGAGTTTAACACTAACTCATGCCTATACAATTAATAAGTAACTCTCGGTTCTATCTACCAAATAAGGTAGTGTAGGACACCCTCTGGCAATGACATAGCAATACAAAAGGGTAGAGTCAGGGCCTCTTTGGCCTGGGGAGGAGGCAGGACTGTGAGCCCACATGGGGTGTGGTAAATACCATTCATCCTTTCAAGTTTGGGGTGGAAGAGGAAACACAGAAGGAAAGAGTTGAGAGTTTTAAACTCAAACATGGATACTTGAGAACTTCTGGGGTTCTGGCCCAGTCCCTGCTCAGGGCAAATAAATCAGGGCTGCTTTGACAGAGGGTCTGATTCCTAAACTGGAAAGCAAGAGATTCATTCCCTTAGTAGTGATTGTAAGGATCCTGATAGTCTTGCTGACACCATTCACTTTTCCTGTCACTAAGGAGGTATGGGGTCCCCTGAAGCAGAGGCAAGAATGCCCAAGGACTTAAGAGCAGATCTACATTGATTATTCCCAAATCTATCTCTGTCATACCACTTTTTGAGCTGTGATCCAGTAAGTCCACCTTCCCTCTAGGCATCTCCTCCTAAATGCTCCACAGACAACTCAACTTTGGCACTTCCAATCCAGAAACTGTTAGCATCTATCTCCTCCACCAGGAATTTCTCTTAGGAGATGGAACCCAGTAAACGAAAACAGGATCTCCTCCTCTTCCTTATTCCCCCAGTCAAACTAGTAACAGAGTCACATAGGTGCTGCCTCCCAAACACCTTCTCAGCATCCCACTTTCCAGCGTGTGGATAAAGTCTGGGGGCTCCCAAGTTGAAATAAAGTAGATCAGGCAGAGAAGCCAGGGAACATGCCAAGACCAACTCTTAATCAGGACAGTTGGGAGCCATAGGCTGGAAAAGATAAAATTGAGCTCCTTTAGTTCATTCTGGACTGAAATTTATTCCAGAAAGGTCATTTTCTCATGCATGGAAGGAAAAAAAATCATGATTTAAGTAATTACAACCTGGAAGGCATTTAACACAAGCTGACTAATTTCCTTTAAAAGTTGTCCCAATTTGTAAATCTTTTTGAATTTAAAATATTTTATATAACTGGGTTTTTTTTAAGATTTTATTTATTTATTTGACAGAGAGAGATCACAAGTAGGCAGAGAGGCAGGCAGAGAGAGAGGAAGGGAAGCAGGCTCCCCGCTGAGCAGAGAGCCCGATGAGGGACTCGATCCCAGGACCCTGAGATCGTGACCTGAGCTGAAGACAGCGGCTTAACCCACTGAGCCACCCAGGTGCCCTATATAACTGTTTTAATGACAGATTAGTCACTAAAATGTAATCAACGTGCTTCACTGTGATTCAGTTACGTGTCCACTGAGAAATTTCACTGGAAAACTTTGTGAGGAGAGCTCAGATAGCCCGTCTACCTGGAGGGACGTCCCCTAAGTTCTAGACAAAGCACCAGAGGGAAATGGCATTTTCAAGATTAGCATTTTAAATTTAACCCATGAAATTATGGCAGCACCCCAAACACTAGTCAGAATGTGGTTGAAACTAGCTTAATAGTTAAGATTGTAATTGAACTTAAATTTTAAAACCTAAGAAGCTAAGAACACAAGCAGATTATGATATTTCATTGTGGGAAAAGAATTAGGGCATTATTTCAAAACTTCTGTGTTCTTGTATTTCCATTATAATTCTTTAACTTCAAGAAATGTTTAATCTAACTTGCAACCAAACACCAGTTTCATTCTATTCTATAGATCCACTGTAGGACCCTCATTTTGCCTCAAATTCCACTAAATACTACTAAAGTGCCCCTGAACCCTCTGTTCATTTGTTAATACTCCTAGAAATCTTACACTGTTGTGAACATTAAGCTTTATGAGCAATAACACTTTCTATCTGACTACCTTCAAGAAGGCATCCTGAAGCAATAAAAGGAGGCAAAACCAGCTGGGAGAGAGAAGGGTTGGCCACTAACTGACCAGATTGTCTTAAACGAGTTACTTCCCCTTCCTGGACCTTCATCTCCTCAGGTGTAAAATGAGTCACTAATTGGAGTTACTAAGGTTCCTAACAAATGGAAGATTCCATGATGCTGAAGTTGGTGCTAAGGGGAAGGGGCTCGGGAGGCCTCCTGAGGGTGGAGTGGGATGTGAAATGTGGGTTATCTAGAACTAGAAGTCAAGTCAGATAGGGTAGAGAAGAAGCAGGTGCCCAAAGCTGTGGCACCCAGAGGGAGCTGAGGGCCGCAGGAAGGTTGAAGAAAGATAGATAACACTGAAGGTTCAGCCTTCTTCCGTTCCCCAGCTGAGTAATGGAAGGGGCCCAATTCTTAAATTGATGCAAGATGTTTTGTTATTTGGCAAAATGATAGTTTACTTACAAAAAAATAGATATTTTATGGTAAAAGTCTGGAACAATGAAATTTAATTTTTTAGTATATGTTGCCCTCATGTTGTCTCACTGGAAGAGATTCTCAAACACAAGGATGATCATCCCTTATCTTTCTCTAGCAACTCATCCCATGCCTTACACAAGTACCAGACATACAAGAGATGCTCAATAAATACACGGACACAACGAGTTATCTTCAGTATTTTACATTTATCTTACTTCAAAAAAAAAAAAAAAGGTAAAAACTCTTTGTTGATTAACACTTTGATAAATATCATGTGTCTAGGTAAAAAAGTGGCACTTCTTTTTATAGTGAGGAAATGAAGACACAGAGAAAAGTAATGCTCTCAGAGCCCTTAGGTAGTGAGAGAATGGAAAACTTACCTTGTCCCTGGAGTACAGGTCTTACCATCCTCTTTACTTCTCCCTGAAGAAACACTGTGGGCACACCACAAAATTTTATGAGCTCGCTTTAACATGAGATTTTATTTCCTTCAAATGGCGAATCGCACACACCACTCCTATAAAATTACTGAATTTTCATTTCCGGAGGAAATGGCACTGGGTATGCCTGGTGTAAACTTTAATAATGCTTTAGGCTTTATTCAGATCACATATCCCAGGTAAGGAAGACCAATTTATGGACATTTAAATTGCCTCTCAAATACCACTTCTGAGATCAAAAGCACTTCAACTTTCTAAAGCACAAGAAAAGGAGAAAAATAAATTCTTAAACATAAAATAACACATCATTTCATAAACCAAAGGGGAAAACCTCACGCACTTTTGCAGATTCCTTATTTGACAACTTAAAACCAGAAGGAATTTTTTGTAGCTGTTCAGTACACAGCTGAGGAATCTTAATGGATGAAAGAATATTTGTGTCCTGTTGGCACCCACCACACACCTTCCTGAGTGGTCACACCATAGGGTTCGCAATATTTACCGAATTCCACCATTGTCTGCCTCGGCTGTCATCTTTTATTATGAATCTACATCTCAACCTAAACCTTTGCAGTTAGAGGCCTGATCACGTGATAAGTCAGGGTGAAGGACAATCTGACACTTGTGGGCAAAATAAAGAAATTTAATTAGAAATAAGGGACTGCATCTTAACCCAAGGGGATGACTTGTTGTCTTTTTAAATTATCTCCTTCCCATGAGGCCAGATTGTCCACAATTTCTTCATTATCCTTAATTTATCACCCCCTCTGTTATCCAAGGTAAACTCATACAATTCCCAGACCTGCTGCTCAGAGTTCCCAAATCCTGCTTTTTCTGGGCAGCTAGAAGCAAACAAACATAGAGAAGTATGGAAATAGTCAAGAGGTACCACAAGAAATAAATTAACATTTTTGCGTCCATAAATATTGCTTCCTAAATATGGTCCAAGAGAGGCCTGTGTTGGTAAGAAAGGCTGTGGGGAGAAGGTTGGGAGCATTCCTAGGTCCGTGAACATCTTTCTCCTCATGCAAATATTATACGATCACAAATTCCTGGAGAGACCTGTTTGGTGTGCTCTGTCAAACATGGACCGGTTCACAGCCCAGGGAACACCTTCCTGTGACCTACGAGTCTGTCTCAGGGGGCTTCCACACCCACTCTCTCATCTGAGCTTCCCAAAAAAGCCCACAACATCAGGTTGTTCTTCTAAGTGCCCAGTTCAGCACTGAGAAAATGAAAGTTGACAGGAATTGGAGGAGTTGTTTGAACAGTGGTACTGAAACAATGACATTTTGCCAGAATTCCTTCCCACCAATTTGCTGACCTGTGACATGATAAGTTTTTTTTAGCTTCATAGAAAGAAACAGAAGCAAGAGATTTAATGCTAGGTACAGAGGCGATACTCAGTAAATACTAGTTTATCAACGTAGATTATTGATGTGAAATCTGATGACTCAGTCTATTGATAAAACAGTCAGGGGCTGTGTGAGGAAAAGGAACCACCACTAGAGGAGGGGTGGAGGTTTGGAGGGAGAGAAACAGGACCAGTGACACACAGATGACAGCCTGAGGAGTCTTTCAGTTTTAATATGGCCAAGGAAATGAATGGCCAATCAATGTCATGGTCAGGCAGGAACACTCTTTATAATCACTCAGTATTTTAAACATGTCATGCCTCCACCCTGCCTGTCTGGAGAGGGAGGAAACTCTTCTTAATAAATCTAGTTCTTGCATTTGACTTTTAATTTCCTGAATTCTCCATGAAACTCATTTCATCCAAGTTGGGCTTATGAGAAAATTAAGTCACTTCTTTCAGTTCTATTGTCTGCCACTCACTCTCTGAGGTTACAACACAGAGAGAAAGTTCCCCAAGGAAAAGATTTGTTCTATGATTGACAGGAGAAAGGAAAAAAATATATACATACATGTTCAATGGTCAGGTGGGGGTTGGGGGAAGACATCTCTTTGGTTTCTAGGGAACATTTATCCTACAGCACAACCGAAATGCAGCTGGCAGGATTTACAGGCTCCACAGCTGACCCTGCCCCTGAAACGCTCCGGTTGGGGGACCGGGAGCAGGGGGGCCGCATCTCCTTCACAAGAAACATTCGGCAAGTCTGTGTCTGAGAATCCTAGATGCCCCCTGTCTTCATCAGCAAAACACCACCCTCCTCCTCGTTTCTTGCCCAAAACCAAATTTACACTCAGAAAATTCATAATAGGGTCTCATAGTAGATTGCAACATCCTAGAAAAAGGGAGTCACATTTATTAATTCTGTAAATAATACTTTTCTTGAGTAAACACAAGCGTAATCTCATTGATCTTCATGAGCTTGCTTTTGTGTTTGTCTCTGCAGCCAGCCAGCTGCAATACGTGTGGATTCGGAGTTTGGAGTCCACCAGTGGGCTCGCATCACTGCCGGACCACCTGAGAATCACCTGGATGCTAGCTGACAAGATTTCTGAATTAAAGTTCCTGGAAAGTTAAACAATATCTAATGAGCCTTTCTTACTGAGCAAACACAAAAGAACTCCACTACAACCAGGCACACGGGCAGACACTTAAACCAACTAAGATCCCTTCTTATTTAAAATGACTTATTTAAAATTATTTAAAATTAAAATTATATTAATTTTAATTTTATTTATTTATTTAATTTAAAAGTAAATTAATAATTTAAATCTTATCTAAAATTAAGAGGAGTCCCAAAGTTCAAGGGACTTGGGTTCTAGGCCCAATTCAGCCAGTTCTCTTCAGACTTAGCTCCTCCTTTTTCTTCTCTGCAGCCCTAGTACATCCAAGAAACTGAGCTAATGCTCTTGCTTAGCTTCCCCTCCTCTGAGACTCATCCTGTCCTGTTCTTACCATCATTTTCATCTTCTCGAAACCCGTGCTGAGGCATTTAGCAGAATGGAAGGTTCTAGCGAATGAACCCTTATTGTTAAAATGACAGCTCTACACAGCACACGGCATCGGCGAATTTCTAAATGTGTGAACCACTAAGGAATCATCCGGTCTACGGTCCTCTTCATGCAGAGAAGGAAACTGAGACCCAGAGCTATGAAGTGACCTGCCAGGTAGTGTGGATATGGGATGAGAACCCAGATGTCCTCCCCTCGTCTCCTCACCTCTCCCCTTCTATCTTGGTACCTATTGCTCTGAATAGTATTTACAGTTTTCCATGAAAGCATTTCCATGAAGTCATTTCTCTGATAGTGGGATTTTGGACATCAGCAGACAGGCAAAAGCAGCCTTTCCCAGTGCCACCCAAATAAAATCACACTACCTTGCAAACCCAAACATGAGCATAGACTCCAGCAAGAGAAAGAACACGGACGTGCTCTGCCCCGTTGTCTCTGGGGACACGGCCAAGAGGCAACCTCAGCTCAGCCCTTACCACCTTGCTTTCCCAGCTGCTGTCCAGGTACCCTGCATGGGCACACACCACCCCCATGTGTTGAGTGGATTTCGTCACTCATTATTATCAAGGCTAATACTGGGGGCTTGAGAGACCTGTGAAACTTATTTTTAAATAATAATGAAGTGCTAGAGAGTTCTTATATCTCTAAGACTGTACCCAAACTTGGGAGGTCCACCAGAATTGCATGTGGCAAGGGACAAGAACCAAATTTTCCCCTGAATGCTTTAGGAATATGAGACTCAAAAAATCACATTTATTTAAAAATAAAATCACATTTATTGAGCACTTGCTATGTACCTGACATTGAACTAAGTATTGAAGAAAGGAGTCTGAATCATGGCTGAATCATGGCTCACTGCTTCCAGTGAATGGAGTCACAGGAGAGATTTACCGCATATATTAAAAACAGGCACATTCATTCAAATAGTTTTATGTCAAAACACATTTGGGATGATTTAGGTCTTAACCGATTGCTTTGACATCCTGTGAATTTATCAAAAAAGATGTTATTCTCCATCCTGGCAGACGTTTCATTGTCGAAGTTCTTCAGAACTCCTACAAGTGGCCATTGGGTTCATGAGTGCATCGGTTCACCTTTTTTATTATTTGCTGGAGTGAATGGCAATTCCTTGTCCTTAGCCATTTTGTGTTAAGTGTACCCGGATGGCTCTTCCTCCTCTCTTGATAAGGTAAGCAGGTTTATCCTGCCCCAGAGTAGCTCTTTTGGCTATGTCACAGTTAAAGGCGACTTTAAAGGCAGGTTTATCCTGCCCCACAGTAGCTCTTTTGGCTATGTCACAGTTAAAGGCGACCCTAAGTCCCTCACAAAAGTCACCTCTAACTTGAGCAGCTCCTAGGCCCAAACCAGAGCAACTGAGAAATGTAGGGAAGTGCTTCTGTGAAGCTCATCTCCAGATATGAGGCAGTTTTCTGTTTCCCAAAAAACAGGAACACGGACTACGAGGCCACAACATTAACAGCGTTTCTCATCTGCTCCACTGGAACACGAAGCCTCTCGGACAACCTTAGCTGTACGGCTATCTAAAGGACACAGACAAAGCCCAGACTGGAATACATGTAACAACTCTACCTCCCCTCACCAACGGCGCAAATGCCTCCTATAGGTCAACTACAGTTCAATTAAAAATTAAAAATAAAGCAAACAGAAATGTGCTCCCTCACGTCAGTGAGGACCAGCCACTTAGCAAACACACAGGAACAGCAAGCACCCCGGGAATCCAGCGGTCCTGGGCACCTTATACTCACAAGCAAAAACCATCCAAGGGGCCTCCTCCCAAATCCCCAATTGTTTAGGAGCCATATTTTCCATATTTCTCATTTCTCCTATAACAATGGGAGGTATGATACTACAATTCCATCACAATTAATTTTATTAAAGGCTTGGGGAGAAGTTAAACTAGTATCTCTTTATTGATAACATGCATATCAGATGCCTCTTTTATCCAAACAGAAAAACCAAAATAATACTTCATAATAACTCACGGGAAAACATGAAAACATTAATGAGCTCTATTAACGGAAGACAGCACACTTAAATTAAGCACATACTATGATTTAAAAAAAAAAAAAAAAAAAAAAAACCAGAGAGTAGCATCATCCGTCCCCTAACACTCTCCAATTAATCATTTTAGCTTCCAGTCACATTGTCAAAAGCACAATGTGAAGTGCTTTTGTCAAGAGAAATTGTCATCTAAATCAATCTGTGTCTTGAGGAGGTTAGTCTCCCACGACGTCCATGTGTCCCATGCCCGCTCGCCTTTCTGCCTGAGGATGTTCTCCCGCAACCTAGAGGATTAGCTTCACACAGGCCAAAGCGAGTCTGCATCCTCGTGGGCCACGTGTCCGTTTGTACAGGACAGGGCACCCCGGGGCTGCCTGGCACTCCCTCTTCAGACCCACTCAGACTTTCTGGATCTGGAGTTGGCGAGCCCGTCGGGGGGCGGTAGCTGACCGGATGGATAGCGCCGGCCCAGCCGGCTCCGAGACACTAAGAGATGCTCCTCGGACCTTGTGGGGCCCTCGACCCTGGGGTCCTGGGAGGCCTCCGCCTGTGCCCTACTCCCGGGCTCTTTGCAAGCCGTGGCCAGCTTCTCGCTGGCAGAGGACAGCACCTCGCTCTCATCTTCATCCGGAAGCCGCATCCGCCCCGACACAGCGGACTTCCCACTGGGGCTGTCGGCACCCTCCGCTCCAGTCCACAGGCCGGGGTGGATGGGCGCCCCCTCCTCCACCCACGCACCGTTGCCGGCAATCGGACCTGACCTAGGGCCCAGGCTCCGGGACAGCGGGCGGCCGGCGGTGTGGCCCAAGGGATCCTTGGCGGGGGCCCCGCCCCTGCTCGTCCTCCCACGAACGCTGCAGAGGAGGTCAGCCACACTAAGCAGCAGGGAGAGCGCACTGACCGCCCACATGAAAAGCATCATAATGGACTTCTCCGTGGGCCGGGAGACGTAACAGTCCACCACGCTGGTGCAGGGAGCGTGGGTGCAAGAGAATCTCTCGGGGACCAAGAATCCAAAGAGGAGGTAATGCGAGGCACCAAAAGCCGCCTCGGTCAGCACCCGAAGGAAGAGGTGGACGATGTAGCTGGAGGAGAAATCCGGCACCGTCAGGTGGTAGGGCTCCCTGCAGGGCGGAGGGCGGTGCCTATCCCCAGGGCTCTGGTCACAGGGCTCAGGGCGGGTGGAACCGCCATCTGGCCCACAGAGTCCACGGGCGGCGAGCACGGCCCCTCTGTGGAGCACGTAGACACTGAAAATGGCAGAAGGGAGGAGGACAGACACGCTCTGGATCAGCCAGAACCGCAGCTGGGACACCGGGGAGAAGATGTCGTAGCAAACATTGGCGCATCCCGGCTGCAGAGTGTTACACACAAACCTCTCCTGCTCATCCTGGTAGACAGGGGAGCCTGCCAGGATGATCACCACCATCCTCAGCAGTACCATGAAGATAAGCCAGATCTTCCCTAGAAAGGAGGAAGCAGGAAGGCACCATCACCAGCATACAAACATATTCCCTTCCAACAACAGTTTTGAAGTATTTACAGGGGTGAGACTGGAGAACTGAGAAGTCAATAAGCATGTATTTTAATCCCCACAACACGGGCTAGTTAGCTCATCTGCCAAGTATTTCCAGAGGCCGTGCAATGGGTCAGACACTGTGCAGAACTAGTTGTTTGTAAAATGCTTTGGGACTGACAGCTTTTAAGAAGCATTAGAGTCAAAGATGTTTGATCTGAGTCCACTAGTTCAGACTTTTGGTAATGTCTCCTGGACTGAAAGTTCTAGAAAGAAAGTTGAGCTAAGCAAATTAATAATGTAAATAAGATCTTACTCTCTGCAGATAATAAGCTTTCTAAAGAATGTTAGCACATTTGTGTAACCGTGTGTAGCAAATACAAGCTACTAATTATAGTTCAGTCATCTTTATTTTGGTCCAGAAGATCTTTATTTAATTGTTGCTTTATGGTCCTTGAAATCAGATTTCCTTAACGACATTCAAATTTTCAGATTTTTCAATGATTCAGAATTTATTGTCCTCTATTACAGTTACTATGAAATAATGATGTTCCTCTTTCTTCAATTTATCATGAATAAATTAGATTAACCTGGGAAGTCAAAATAACATCAAAGTCCTATTTTCATGTTATAGGTTAACACTTTTGGAACACGGCCACGGCTCAGTTAAAATAATCAGTAAATATTTTGTGACATGATACAGAAAACATCACCTGACAGCAGAAAAAACTCTATCATAAATAAAGGCAGTTAAGCTCAAAGAATAGAATTATGTGATCAAGTCATTGACTCAAATTTGTAAGACCAAGTTGATTTTGTTTCAATTCTACAAAATAATGAGTAAGAAAAATTTCAGCCACATCATAGGCATATTGTAATCCTTTTCTCAAGTTTCTTTTTAATGTTTTATTATATTATTTTGATAGACCAAGAGAGCACAAGCAGGAGGAGCGGCAGGCAGAAGGAGAAGCACACTCTCCATTGGGCAGGGAGCCTGATGTGGAGCCTGATCCTAGGACCCGGGGATTGTGACCAGAGCTCAACCGACTGAGTCACACAGGTGCCCCTTCTCAAGTCTTTTTTCTAAGATATCCATACTTCTCTAAAAATTTGACACATCTGCCTCAAACTCAGAAATATTTATTACTTTCTTTTTAAAAAATAAACTAAAATTTGGATTTGGCTGAAACTGCACAAGAGAAATGACTAATCCTTGCAAGTTAAGCTTCAAGGAAAAAGATGCACAAGAAGGAAGTGTAATCAAGGCATTGATTTCTCTTTAATTTTTACTACATTGTTCCTTCTCCTGATCAGGTAGTCAGAGAAAAGTTACTCAAAGATACTCCTTCCACTTGCTTCAGTCTTTGGGCTCAGCACCTAAGTATCAGTGAGAAAGCCCCCAGGAGAGAACACACACATCCAAGACTTCCTTAAATGATGGCAGGACTGGGGAGTCATAAAAGAAAGCTTGAGTACACAGCTCCCTTTCTTCCAGCAACAAAGAGGCCAGGCAAAGTGATGAAAACAAAAATACAAGAGCTTTGGAGCTGTTTCCTTACACTCACCCACAATGGTCATGTTGCAGTTGACGGTGATAAGAAGGAATCCCAGCAGATCCAGACGTTCCATCTTTCCCGAGTGTTGCAGACCCAAGGCTGCTGGAGACGTCGGAAGGCTGTATTATTCTCCAAGAAGGTGGCAAATCTTTGCAGGAATAAATATATCTTCTCTACAAAAGACTTAGAGGTGAGAGCTGCAGATATAAATGGAAAGCTTCGAGCTCAGGAATGGGAGGTCAGTTTTCTGTCTCCGAGCTGAGACGGCCCTGAGCTGTTTGCCTTTGAGGCAAAGCATTCTTGACAACTGCAGTGACCAGAAGACAGCAGGAGTCATCTCTCATTGTAGGCTATTCTTACCCTCTTGAGACATTCCAGGCCTGTGGCAGTGCTCACATGTCTTTACCGGGAGAGCCAGATGCTTCAGGATATAATAGAAGTGACTACATTTAACCCAAGAAAGAAAAAGTTCTGTCAACTAGCCAAGGACTCTTCTATACTAAAAAGATGTTTCTTCCTTGCAAATATTTCCACAACCACTTCACTTATTAAAAAAGCACTGAAATGTTCATGTTTTGTCTTCTCTATGAAGCGTAGACTTCCTGTATCATGGACGAAAGCATAAATCTGCATCTTAGACACGTGTCCCAACTTTAGGCTGTGCCTCCGTTATTCTCTAGCTATTTCCTGTCTAGGTGAGTGACAAGAGCTTCCCTGGGGAAATTACCAAATCTCTCCACATATTCTCACCTTGCATGAGGTAGAATCATGCTGTTCCAGTCCGGGCTTGTGAGAGGCAGACACAAAATGATGATGTTGAGAGCTCCTGGCATGGAATGAGTATGTATAACAACTCAAATCAGTGCAATTTCGATCCCTAACTGGTCCCCCAGACCTTCATAGATTGCATCTTCCTTTTGTATCTCTCAGCCCCATCTAGCCCTGGGCTGCTCCCATTGAATCAGCTTAATAAATGTCCATTAAATTTGTAATAAAGTATCACTGCCTGGCCCTGCTGACATCAATCACAGTTGCATCAAAATCCTCTCGTGGCTGTCACCTTTATATCTAGGAAGAACCCATCCCGCAAGGCTGGGGATCTATCATCAGGGTGGAAATTGTGAACTTTAAAAGGAATGATTTCAATTTTCCATGAAAGCTATTCTTTTATTCCCATCTTTTCTTCATTTCTGATCTATTCTTGACTTTAGTAATATCCCTAAAAAGATTCCCAGAAGAGGAGTACAACAAAGGTCCTTTCATCTTTATTCACATGACACGTGAATCCATCCACAGAAAACATTTTGACCCCCTTGAAAGGCACAGTAGTTTTGCTATATTTTAGTCAAATGCTTCAACATGAACAATGAAATGTAGAGAAACTGTGGTTAAGTAAAAAAATATTGAAATAGCCATATGGTTCAAGTATAAAATAAGGGAAAATATCTTTCCTTATTAATAGACTGTTCATGATACTGGCTTAAAATTTGAAATATCAGGAAAGCGATTTCTGAATTTTGCTGTGTGATTATAAATAGTCAATTCTGAACATGGAATAAAAGGGAATTTTGCGACCTAGAGTAAATTGCTACAGCTTTTCATGCCTCAATTTTCTCATCAGTAAAGTAGAAAAAATGTGTCTTCTGCATACACAGAGTGGCTGTGATATGAAAATGAGATTTAGACATGAAAATGATTTTAAAATAAAATGAATTACATGTGCATCTCAGGGTCTACTCCTCTGGGCTCCCATTCTTGGTCTATCCCTTTGCTCCCACAGCATCTTCTGACCCAGTAATGCTGCCTGTTCTCTCTTCACCTTAATCTATTTTGCTCTTGCTTCTCTAAGTCCATACCATCTCCATTCCTTGCCTTTTTTCCTACTAAAGGATATTTTTGCTCTGCCTGGAGATTTAAATTCCAGTAGCTGCAAGAAGATGTGGACAAAAGAGAAGGAGGATGTGGCTGGAGCATCAAACATATGGCTCTCTATACAATTAGCCCAGCCCCCCATCCCAGCCTCCATGGTCTCCCAGACCTGGTACCCATGGCCTGTGTGGGTGGTGGTGGACATGGATGGTGTGCTGGCCAACATCAAGGCCAGCCTCCTGCGGGGCTTCTCCTGCAGCCTCCTAGGGGAGCCACAGGTGGCACTGGAAATGCAACTTGGATTCCCTCAACCAAGAGCAGTACTGAGCGCTTTGGCTGGAGCCAGCAAAGTGGCAAGTGTCTGAAGCCTAAGGCTTTTTCCTAGACTTGGAGCCAATCCCTGGAGGCTTGGAAACCATGCAGGACAACATGCTGGACACTGAAGTCTTCATCTGCAGCAGCCCTCTGATGAAGTATGAATTGGGTGAGAGTACCACTGGGTGGAGAATCAGCTGGGCCCTCAGTCTGAGAGTGAGGTATCCTGATGAGGGACACGAGTGTGGTCTTGGGGGACCTGATCATTGGTAACAAGGACACCATTCAAAGCCAAGAGGAGACCCCAATCTGGGAGCACATCTTGTTCACCTGCTGCCATACCAGGATCTGGCCCTGAGCCCCCACAAGGAGACAGTTGCTCTCCTGGAGTAATAGGTGGAGGCAGACCATAGGCAGCAAGCAAGGGGACAGTGGATGGTAGCTGAAGGAAAGAAAGGAAGGTTGACAGGCAACCCCAGCAGAGCTGAATGACAGGGCAGTGTCATGTTGGTAGCCCCCAGCACTGAGCAGGGAGACCTAGTAACCTCCATTCTCACAAGCCAGCCACATGGAACCTCACAAGATGGCTGGCAAGGAAACATGGTGGGAAACTCTCTCAGGAACCTTTTTAATAAAACACTTTGGCTCAAAAAAAAAAAAAAAATCCCAGAATCAATAGGAAGGTTTCTATTTGTGTGGCTGTAGAGTGAAGAGAAGCTTTGGGGAGTCCTGTGTTCAATTCAATGGAAAAGAAATCCAGTGGGAGTCAGGGACATGAATATGACTGAACTGCACAAGATGGCTCCTGGGATTTATCCACAAATGAAGTGAGGAAAAAGGAAAGAGAACAACAGAACCATACGCTGTCCAGCCTTGGCTTACCTCCCTCCTGATTAACGACATTGCCAATTATTTAGGCCTGAGTTTTACTACCTATAAATTAGAGCTGATACTTGGTTTTTAGAGTTGTTGAGAAGTAGTTAGTTTAAATGAGGTTCTAGCACATTATTTGGCCTATAGGAGGCTCTCAATAAATAACTACAGTCATTTCTCATTATTCATGGTATTTGCATTGCATAAAGTTGCCACAAACGCTGAATTAGAGATTGCTGGGGACTCCTAGGGGAAACACGGAATTGGTCTGGTCACAACATTTTAGTCAGTCAATCAATACATAACCTTGTTTTATGTGTGCTTCTGTTAAACATACCTTATTTAACATGTATGTTTTTTATATATATTTAATATAGTGGGCTCATTAACACTGACCTCACAGCCTATAGTGCTGTAACTCATGCCTGAATGAAACTCAACATGTGTTTTCTCTGTGAGGCACATCACAGGCTTCTTGCTCTCGGGAACATTAGCATGTCAGCATTGTTTTGGGGCTATTTTAAACAGCACAATCACCAACAAAAAACACAAAAGTCTGAGGGGCACCTGGATGGCTCCATTAGTTGAGCATCTGCCTTTGGGTCAGGTCATGATCTCAGGGTCCTAGGATCTAGCCGCATGCCAGGCTCCCTGCTCAGCTGGAAGCCTGCTTCTCCCTCTCCCTCTGTCTGCTGCTCCCCCTGCCTGTGCTCTCTGGCTGTCAAATAAATAAACAAGTATATATATATGTGTGTGTGTGTATATATATATATATATGCATATATATATATATGTGTGTGTGTGTGTATATATATATATGTATATATATTTTATATAACATATACATAAAATATATATACTTTTTACATAATATGTATATTATATTTTTTAAAATATATGTTTTGTGCCCTTCAAGGCACAAAAATTGGAAAAAAACAGCACTAAGTAGACCTACCCCCCGCCCCCACCAAAGGCTTGTTTACAGTTCCTGAAACAAGAAGGCAGCTCATCAACATGTTCCACCTCAGCTGGGAACGCCCAGGCTGATTGAAGAAGTCTGCAGTACTCTGTGCGTGTCCACAAATACCATGACCACCCACAGGTAGAGATTCTGGGTTTACAAAAACAGCTAGCAGTTAGGCAAATTTGCAAATAGAGAGTCCATGAATTATGAGGATTGACTAATAATAGGGACTTACTAGAGGGAAGAGAAACGGAAGCCGAGGAAGCGTGGATTCGGGGAGGGCGGAGTTATGATAGTGGAGGGAGGAGTCAAGACAGACCCCACCCACTCCCAGTCCTACTTCAGTCAGAACACCTCCACGTCTGCCTTCATTATATTTATGTTTTGGCCAAGATCCCCCTTTAATAAAGGAATGTGCCTCTAAAAAGAGATGTTAGGAATGTGGACTATGTAAAAATAAGGATGGAAGGCAGCCTAATATCAACGTTTAGAACACAAGTTCTGGAGCCTGATGAGCTAGATGAATATTCTAGTTTCTTGACCATGTGACCTTGGGAAGTTACTTTCCTCAGTTTCCTCACTGTAAAAGCACATTATCTAATCCCTACCCTGGAATGATCATGAAGAACTGATAGAATACGGAAGCACAGAGAAGAGCGTCCAGCCAATGATGTGTACTCAAACTATTCGTCCTTCGTCTTATCACCCCAAGAATGAGGTGCAAGTAAAGGTGGGGGTCTCACAGTGGCTTCTTCTCCTGACAATGGGTGCCCCAGGACCCTGAGCAGCCAGCCCAGAACCCGGGCATGGCAGGAGGAGGCTCAAACTGGCAAATGATTACTAGGGAAATAGAATTGGTCTTCTGGAAGGCTTGGAAATGATGGCATCTGTTTTGTTTTGCTGTGTGTGTGTGTGTGTGTGTGTGTGTGTGTGTGTGTGTGTGTGTTTAAGGAATAGATTGTCTAATTTGGGAAATGAAGGTTTTCATCATTTCAGGATTTAGATGACTTTTTCAGGACTGGATAGAAAGCAAAGGTTCAGCACCAGCACAACAGACTAATCATGCCAGCAGTCACATTTCATGTGCACATGTAAATCCAGTAACAATTTATGATAACCACTTACTCTTCTGGCAATATAAGCCTAGGTAATCTAGGGTGAACCAGCTCTATGCAGACCTTCTACCACCCAAACCCACACACTCTCCCACGCCAGACTTACAGCTAAAAATTAACAATCTAGGCAACAAGAGATCCCAAAGAACAGGTACAAGGTGGGAATTTTCTTCTGCTGAGGAATTTTCTTTCCCTGTGGTCTAAGAGCTGTGGTCTAAGACTGTATTTTCAACTCCAGTTCAACTCAACTTCATGGCTTTTAGAAACCAATGCAGATGTCTTCTCTCTACCAAGCTGACATTGACAGTGTCCCATGGAATTAGTTTTTGTTGCACTTAGACTGATTATTATAAGCAGAGAGGTATGACTTGTCTGGCAAAGGAGGAAAAATATTTCAGGTCAGATTTTATTTGTGAAGAAAGAAGTCTCCATCATAAGCTTGCTTTATGTTCACAGGTCTTTATGTTAGCCCTTTGAGGGCTGAGTGCTGTGGTTTAAATATTTGTGTCCCCCCAAAATTCATATGTTGAAATCCTAACCCCCAAGATGATAGTATTAGGAGCAGACACAGCAAAAAGAATGGCCTTCTCTGAGCCAGAAGCTTTCCCTAACTAGACACTAAATTTGCCAGCACCTTGATCTTGGACTTCAGCCTCCACCACTTTGAGAAAAAAATTTCTATTGTTATAAGCTACCTAGTCTATGGTATTATTTGTTATAGCTGCCCAAATGGACCAACACATTGTGATGTCAGCTGAAATCAAATCCCATAGATTTTCTCCCCCTCCAGGCAGGAAGGAGTCATCCTGTCCTCATTACTGGTACTGTCACTGCCCTTTGAACTTAGTGATGGCTTTCAAAACATTGTTGATAGTGTGATGAACACAGGTAAGTCAATAACTATTTACTAAGCACCGACTTTGTCTCAGGCACTATCCTAGGCATTGAGGAAATGGCAGAGAATGAAACAGACATTTCTGCCCTCTGACCTTGTTGAACTTACATTCAAGTGGAAAGAAAAAACAAAAAAACAAAATCAATATCTTTGGCAAAATGAATTATTAATTAGATGGTGATTAATGCTAAGGAGAAGAATAATGCAGAGAAGGAAGTAGAGGATGTCAAGGTTTAGAGACGTGACAGCTTCCTTAAGAAGAGCCCATCTGAACAGACACTGAAGCAGGTAAAGGAGGAACACAGGGATATACTGATCCACAAGACCTTCTGGATTGATTCCTATTCTTTCTACTCTTCATGGGCTTACACTATAGAGCACATTTTGAGAGTTTCTAAATGTCAAAAAAAAACCTTTATAGGGCATGCATATGGACCATATTACCTAGTGCAACCTCCCAGGAACATCATTTATGAGCTCAGTCACAGGTTGAAGCACTAGAGCCACCCTACAGAGCAGGGACCAGGTACAGAGTCGAACTGTTTCCCGTTGTCCACGCCATTTCCTCATATGGCCACCACAGGTGTCCAGCAGGGTCTGTACTCACGGCAAATAGGCCTATTCCTTTCACTGGTGGCATTGTGTGTTTGTTTTCAGGTAGAGTCAAATCAGTTAAAAATTATTCATCAAGGGCACCTGGGTGGCTCAGTGGGTTAAGCCTCTGCCTTCGGCTCAGGTTATGATCTCAGGGTCCTGGAATCGAGCCCCGCATCAGGCGCTCTGCTCAGCTGGGAGCCTGCTTCCCTCTCTCTCTCTCTGCCTGCCTCTCTGCCTACTGGTGATCTCTCTCTCTGTCAAATAAATAAATAAAATATTTTTAAAAAAATTATTCATCAAAGCAGTTGCTAGTAGACAAAGGAGAGATGGCAGACTTTGAGATTAGTATGGCTGGATGCAGTCCTGGTCCCATGCACTTACCAGTGTTTGGCCTTGAACAAATATCAACTTACCTGAGGTTGTTTTGTTATCTTCAAAAGGGAGATGATACCTATTTCATGGAATTGATTCATTCATTTCAAATGTATTGAGCACCCACTAAGAACTCAGCCAAGTTTTGGGAATGCAGTCAAGCAAAAGCTAATGGGCTCTTGCCTCTGGCAGAAAGATAATTTTAAGATACAATAAATGAGGAGTTCTCAGGAGGCTCAGTCAGTTAAGCATCTGCCTTCGGCTCAGGTCATGATCCTGGGGTCCTGGGATCAAGACCTGCATTGGGCTCCCTGCTCAGCGGGAAGGGTGTTTATCCCTCTCTCTATCCAGTTCCCCCTGCTTGTACCCTCTTGCTCTCTCTCTGTCAAATAAGTAAACTCTTTAAAAAATAAAATTCAATAAGTGAGCACTTACAGTAAAGTGTGAGGGATAGAGCATAAGGAAAGTACGGGGTGCTGCTTTGTGGGAACATGTGAAGGAGCACCTGCTCACAGGACCATTAGAGAGGATTCTTTCTGGAAGAATCTAGTCTCATAGCATCTGAGGGCAAGTTATGAGGCAGGCACTAAATTCCTTCCTGATTTTAAGATTTGCCTTTATTATTTTGGAAAAGGGAGTGGAAAGTTGAAAAATAAAAGTGATACTATTAGCAACCCTAAGTAAAGATCTCATGAACTTCACAGATCTGAGGAGTCACTGATCAGACCCAAAGGGGCAAATCTTTGGCCTCAACAAAGAACTAATTAGACTTAAGCTAGTCAACTCTGTGTTCAGTCTAGAAAGGAAAGAAAAAAATTACAATTGCATCATAAACAAAATGTCTCAGGACAAATTCTTCAGAAATAGTAAGATGATATTAGTCTCCCACATATTTCATTCAGTGAGAATTTTCAGAACTGCATTATGTAGGAAAATAGGAGACTGTCAGTTCAGCTCCATTCTGGACATCACCTAGAGAGTTTCACCTCAAACTCACATGTCTAACCAAACATGCTGCTCTTTTTCCTATGTTCTCTCTCTAGGTGAATGACACCAAGATGCACCACACCCAAGGCAAAATCGCAGCATTCAACTTGCTTTAAACACTTCTTTAAAATTTTCATTGCTTAATGAGCTTTAAGATCTCCCCATTGTCTCCAGGATGGTGTTAAGCAGAGCTCACCAAGTCCTGCAAGACCTGGCCTCCCATCTCCCCAGCCCAGCATTCTCCCCACCCAAAGACCTGAATTTCTTGCAGCTCCCCTGACCTGTGTGACCTCAGAGACCTGCCACAGCTGTTTCCACATATAGGGCACCTTACCTTCCCTGTAGCTGGCTTCCAGAGACTTCCTTCTCCTCCACCCAAGACCAGGTTAGGTGTCCTCACTCGTGCTCACATAGCATCCTCTGCTTTTTCCCGTGTTGTGCAACCCTGGGCAATATCGATTGTGTATGGCCCTTGACTAGCCTCTCTGCCTCACCACCTCAGCCCCCTCAAGATCACAACTAGACTCCAGTTCTCCTCACTGTACCACAATCTTCCTTTACACTCATTGCTTCTCACCTGAGCATCAGTTCAACTTAGCAATCAAGGGTAGAAAGAATACAATAGACAAATACGGATTTGAATCTTAGACGCATCACTTAATCTGGGTCTTATTTCCTCCGTTGTAAAACAGGGATCATAATGGCACCTACCTCCTAAGTTATTAAGAAAATTAAACAAGATACAACATATATGCGCCCGGCACAGTGGAAACATTCAATAAATAGTAGCTAGAATTAAAGTCACTTTGTTTTGTACCTCCTACGTCTTTAACCTCATTCATTTTTCTTTTTCTTTTTTCTTAATAAAGGGCTGGACTTTTTATGGTGAACCAGCTAAAGGGGTTCTTTCTCTTTGCTCAATGAACGGGACAGTCACAGCACACCAGCAGCACTTTGAACACTTCCTGACTCGATTTTCCTTGGGATTGGATGTTTGTCATCAAAGATTTTCCCCCAACTTTTCTGTGCGGAAGGAAGGGAGGAAGACACTGGGTGACTGTGATGTTATGTGAGCTCAGTGTTCGATGAATAAAGAATAAAGCAGTCCATGTCTCCCACCCCCCACTCTGTGTTTCTCTCTGCCTGTTCTCTACCATGAAATACTAGAAGGGGGAATGAAGGAATTTGATCTATTTTAAAACTCACAACTGTTAAATGCTAACCCTCCAAATATTCACAACCTCTTTGATTTACAATGAGTGATTAGCCTGTTTGTTACAAATGAAGGATATATTCAGAAGCCCTAGACAGTGGTGTCTCAAAGAGCAGGCGACAATTTGTTTCTGAGCCAATATCCTACCCTGCACACCAGCAATTTGAGAGACAGGGGATCTCCTCAGGCAGTCTTTTT